>NW_004797850.1:404594-411452 GCF_000002075.1 Aplysia californica
TATATATATGAATATGATTCTCCATGTTCTTGCTGTTGACTTTTACTCAAGTGTTTACGGTTTAGGTACTTTGAGTTAAAGTTAATGAAGGCCTTATGACTTAAAAGAAATTAGATTACTGCCATACTGAGCGTATCTGCTAATGATCCAAGTGTGGTGCACCATTGTAAATTGTTTGTTTTCACTGACAGCGTCTCCTCCAGGAAAGGTCCAATTTTTGAAAGTACAGATGAACCTGCTCTAACGGCATCCTGTCTAAGACAATCACTCGTACAAATGATTACTTCCTATTTCTTCTATTTTAATATTAAACAAAAATTATTCTGACACCACTCAAAACAAGAACCTCTCTATACAATGTCTGGCTGTGGCTAAAACAGCAGCTAGTGATGGAAGGCTGGTGCCTCTATGAATAAATCGTTAATGGTTACAGTCCATTGGAAGGCTGGTGCCTCTATGAATAAATCGTTAATGGTTACAGTCCAACGGATCGGTGGGGCCTCTATGAAAATATCGTTAATGGGTACGTTTAAATGATGGCTTGTTCCTGTAGGAATAAACCCTTAACAGTTATTGACAATTTCGACAGTGTATAGATATGGCCACATGTGTAAGAATCCCCAGATTAAGAGAACAGACCGTCACTGTCTTTGCCTATTTTTGAGATTTCACGGTTTACAAACGATATTCCTCCAAGCATAGTTGTGGCTGGCGCTGACTTTAAAAGTTTTAATAATAGTTTGCTTCTAGGATTTCTTATCATGGTGCCTAAAATTTGTACAGTCCAAAAGTTTCCTTCAATGTAGTATGTTGTTGTATTTCCTCAATATATCCCACAGAATTCCTGTCCAAGCTAGCTAGCCAACTTTGGGACCAGAGTAAGAATGGGCTTGATGAACCGGATGTCCGTCACCATTGTACTGACAGCAGCTCTGCTCCTGTCTGCCCACGCATGGGTGCTCCAGATCACAAATGACGAAGTGGAGGTCGGCAAAACAAAAAATATATCTTTGAAATGCGTCAACGTTTATCCCCTGACTGTAGTCTCTGAGATTGTCAGGATCAGAATCTTGAAATTTGAGGCTGACGAATGGAACAGCGTGGCCGAAGTTAGTGACAGAGGCAATGATCTCCAAACAAAGTCTAATAACGTGCTGGCGGAGGCCAATAGCGGCGCCATTGCCAGTAGGTTTCTGCGGATTACCTGGCCAGTGGCGACCAACGGTACTCTTGGCCAGTACCGTTGTGATGTCATTAGTTTGACGGCGCAAGAAAATGTAATGTGGCACAAAAGCCTGCCCATTTTAATTACGCGTAAGATCGTCACGGTACAGACCCTGAGCTACAAGATGGAGGAATACAAACAGCAGTGTCTGAAACAGACGCAAGACGTGCTAGCAAACGCCACGGAAACCATAGAGGTCGTTGAAGCTGAGTTGGAGAGCAAGTTGGAGAGCCAGATAGAGGTGAGAATCTTTCTCCAAGCGTTTGTTCCCCAATATTGACCAATAAACAATTCCCCAGGTATAGCGTATCCAGAAAAGGAAAACTGTAATACTCTCACAGAACTAGAACATTTGTCAGAGTGAGTTAAAGTGTACTGAAATCAAATCTTGAAAACGGGAAAGTTTTGCAGAATTGTTCGACTATTATGTTAGACTGATGCCTAAAGTTGTACTGGAAGTTTCCAGAAATGCTTTGTCACTGAAAAAGCCATCTGTTTCACTCTTGGAATTTGGCAACTAACATTTGGTTTGAAAGAGTTGTAATGTGATTAGCTTTGTTTGTAGGGAGAATGTCATGTGGCAGAAAAGTCTACCGTTGTTCATGACCTTTAAGAGTGATGTCACTGTACAGGTCCTGAGCCACACAATGGAGAACATCACAGAGGAACTTGATCAACTACGATCAGAGACGGAAGGAACCGTAGAGACGCTGGAGGCGGGATGGGAGTCCAAGTTGGAAAGTCAAAAGCAGGTGAGTAATAATAATAATATTGATGATGATGATAACGGTGATAATAATGAAAGTACTGCTAGTACTGCTACTTCTATAAATGATAGAAATAATCTAAATAATGATATAACGTTGCACCATTGTGCTATAATCTGGCGCTCATCAAAATAAGGAAGTCAAAGAAACCGACATTTTCTCACCCCTTATGTTATTTTTATCCTTTTTTTTTCTTTTAAGTGGCTCAAAAAACATATTAATATATACAAGTATATATATAATATGTCTTTTTTAAAGAATAATTCTGTGTTGGTTTTTAACTGAAAAAGTTTGATCACAAAAAATTTTAATTAGCAGTTTCCATGGACACTCAAGCTTTTAGAGGAAGTCTCCAAATTTTGGCGGCCATTTTCTGGCTAATTTTACCAGGTGACCCCCACCCCCTTCTTTGGATGTATCTCGACTTTTATTTGAGATAGATATCTATTGTTTTCATCAAAAGCAAGACAAACGAACGAAACGTAAAGATGATTTCAAAAACTATATTCCCTAAAATTTCTGAGCGCCTGATTCCATCGTGTCATGACACAAACGATAGTAATTGCGATGATAAGAGTTTTGATAAAAATAGGGAGTGTTTAATTGGGTTACATATAGCACTAATAAATTAACCACCATAATCCTCCTAGACCTATGCGATACTGTGGGTCCAGATTGGTGGGATGTGTTGAGACTTTGTCCGACACACTTTGCTGCGTTTGGTCTTCTGCAAGCTGGGCTTAGATTCTACTACTACTACTACTACTACTACTACTACTACTACTACTACTACTACTACTACTACTACTACTACTACTACTACTACTACTACTACTACTACTACTACTACTACTACTACTACTACTACTACTACTACTACTACTACTACCACTACTACTACCACTACTACTACTACTACTACTACTACTACTACTACTACTACTACTACTACTACTACTACTACTACTACTACTACTACTACAGCTGCTGCTACTACTGCTGCTACTACTGCTACTACTACTATAACTACTACTACTACTACTACTACTACTACTACTACTACTACTACTACTACTACTACTACTACTACTACTACTACTACTACTACTACTACTGCTACTACTACTACTACTACTACTACTACTGCTGCTGTTACTGCTGCTGCTGCTGCTGCTGCTGCTGCTGCTGCTGCTGCTACTACTTTCTCATTCAGTTAGCCTAGTTTTTATCTCTGTGCATAACAACAGTGTGCCAGGTACTGTAGTTTCCGCCAAAGATCCCCCGCTTACGATCCCGGTTAACTTAAGATCGCCGTCCCGCTGTTTTGAGATAACAGAATTTTTATTATACAAAAGTCACCCCTAAGATCCCGCTCTGATATACTCTGAAGATCTACATTCGGCTGAAACCCCTCATTTCATATCATGATTTACGGGACAAAAACCAGGAGAGGGGGGGGGGGGGGGAAATGCACAGCCGATCAACAAAGAATGAAAAGTTGAGATCAATGAAATTGCGCTGCCCGTCGCGTCAAAGGTCAGCCACTCTCATGAGTGTGATCACATAAGCGTTGTAAAACTCTATGAAATGGTACAATGTTTGCCCCAAACGGGATCACACCGAGGTGTGAACTGACAACCCATTTCTTTACCCCAAATATCTCACTCGCCTGGCTGAGCTCTCCACCTAAACTTACATCACTCGCTGGGTGGATAGGGCGTTTTCTGATCGTCTAGGGGTAGGGCCTTCATGTTTGCTCCAGGGGGGATCACATCGAACTGTGAACTCTTCCCTGACCTTTGCAGCAGTAAATTATCTCTATTCTCGAATTTGCGAGACAGACTAAACTTTAATTGGTGTGGTCACGCAATGGTGCGTAACGACATTGGTGGGGGGGGGGGGGGAGACTCAATCAGACAGGTAAAGCTATTTAAAGATAAGGAGAGGGGCAACTGGATAAACGTAAAACTTGAGACCAGCGATAGGATAATAAGTGTAAATGGCACGCCTCATGCCACTGTGATTGGTCATCAAGGTTGGCCACTCTTTGCTCACCATAATACGTCAGAAACCCACCCAGGGGTCACGTCTGTTCATTTTAGAGTGGAGGGAGACCATTTTACCTGTTGTGGGCCTTAGCGTGGGTCACCGTAGATTCTTCCCTTGGTCCGTCGGCTAAGATCCCGTTTGCCTAAGATCCGACTTTTTCCTTACTCCCGAGCACTGGGATCTTAGGAGGAGACTACTGTATTTTGTCATCTTTAAGAATTAAATTATGTAGGTGTTTTTTTATGTCCCCGTCTATGGGATTTGTTGGATATAGATTCTTTGTGATTTGTTGAGACCTGTTCGATTCACTTCACCGCTCTCGGCATTCAGTCGATCTGGATTCTAGATATTACTCAGGGGCTGTGTTGCTAAGAGACAAAGTTCTATCAAAAATCTATCTTCCTTATCTCTCCTCCTTCTTTCCTAACATCTATCTTCCTTATCTCTCCCCCTTCTTTCCTAACATCTATCTTCCTTATCTCTCCTCCTTCTTTCCTAACATCTATCTTCCTTATCTCTCCTCCTTCTTTCCTAACATCTATCTTCCTTATCTCTCCCCCTTCTCTCCTATCAAACATCTATCTTCTTATCTCTACTCCTTCTTTCCTATCAAACATCCTTATCTCTCCTCCTTCTTTCCTATCAAACATCTAGTGTCCCTATCTCTCCTTCAATTTTGTGTGTGTTACTTTCGGTGTTGCAAGTGCTGTAAAACTCTTACTCAAACAAAAGCTGGACAACAATCCAAACCCTTCTTTGTGACTTCACTGCACAGGTCCTGAGCCAAGCGGTGGAGGATAAAATGAGATTTTGTGTAAACCAGACACTCGACTTGGTGGAGAAGTTGACGGCGAGTTATGAGCTCAAGTTGGACGACCTGAATGCCAGTTATGAGCTCAAGTTGGATGCTCTGAATGCCAGTTATGAGCTTAAGTTGGACGACCTGAATGCCAGTTATGAGCTCAAGTTGGATGCTCTGAATGCCAGTTATGAGCTTAAGTTGGACGCCCTGAATGCCAGTTATGAGCTCAAGTTGGATGCCCTGAAGCGCCAGCTGCGGGTGAGAATGTCTTGCTTGGAGTGTTTATACACAATTATTTACGAGTAAACATTTACCCAGAAGTGGCTGATACGTTCCTCAGCAGTACAAAAAGAAACCACGTCCAGAGAGAAATGGTGAATAAAGTACCGGTATAGTGATCTTTGTGTGTGGATCTTTGGTTGAGGAAAAATCTTGAACTGATAAAATGGACTCGCTTGGTGATACCCTTTGTATTTCTGCCTTTTTTAAGGTCTGAATGATAAAATTCTGGTTAGGACTTTCAAATTATCCTTAAAGAAAGTTTGTCAACCTCACGTAACGGTCGTAGTATGATAAGTTTATCATCCTCACCCTCTCACACACACACGCACGCACACACGCACACACACACACACACACACACACACACACACACACACACCTGCATGCACACACACACGCACGCTCGCACATACACAAACACATACACATTCACGCTGCACACACACACACACACAAACGCACACACACACACACACACACACACACACACACACACACACACACACACACCTGCATGCACACACACACGCACGCTCGCACATACACAAACACATACACATTCACGCTGCACACACACACACACACAAACGCACACACACACACACACACACACACACACACACACACACACATACACCCGCATTCACGCTGCTCACACACACACATATACACACACATCCATACGCTCACACACACATACACACACACATAAACATACACCAACACATAAACACACACAGACACACACATAGACACACACATAAACACACATACACACACACTTCAGATGTTGTGTTTTATCCTTGACCTTGCTCACCGGGCCAGCATGGATACCAACGCCCACCAGTACTGGCTGTGGAAAACGTTAATCCCTACCATACTGACAAATAGCCTGTGTTCTGGGTAAATGTTTATTTGTCTTATTTCTCTGCCCAGATGCTCTCCAATAACCTTTATTGTCCCAACCCTTCCCCATGGCCTGTCTGTTCTAGTTTTTTTAATAAGATACTGTCGGTCTACGTCTCCTTCTTTTGCCTTCTTTTGTTTTCTCATTTCTGTGTCTGGGAGATAATTCCACAAACTGTCTGACTGACCGAGAGATAAACTGACTGAGTGACTGAATGACTGACTGAGAGAGAAACTGTTTGACTGACTGAGAGAATTAAATGATTGATTGACGGAGAAATAAACTGACTGACTGACTGAGAGATAAATTGACTGAGAGATAAGCTGACTGAGAGTTAAACTGACTGACTGAAAGATAAACTGACTTACATATATACTGACTGATAGATAAACTTACTGATTGACTGAATGACTGACTGAGAGAGAAACTGACTGATTGACTGAGAGATATACTGACTGATTGACTGAGAGATAAACTGACGGAGAGATAAACTGACTGAGTGATAGAGAAATAAACTGGCTGGTTGATTGATTGACTATGAGATCTGACTGACTGGCTGAAAGATAAACTGGCTTTCTGACTGAGAGATAAACTGACTGACTTACTGAAAGATAAGCTGACTGACTGACTAAGAGATAAACTGACAGACTGACTAAGAGATAAACTGACTGACTGACTGAGAGATAAACTGGCTGACTGACTGAGAGATAAACAGGGGAACTGGCTGCGGCATTGACAGACACTAGGTTACTTAAGGTTACACTCTCTCAGCACGTCTGACGTCCTGCAGCAGCCAAACCGACCACACCCCGCCATTTCCCACAAC
>NW_004797850.1:412595-420610 GCF_000002075.1 Aplysia californica
GTGCAGGTCCATAGGCAACTGGTATTTTTCTGCATGTTGGGCAATTTTTATCGATTAAAAAATTGTTTTTTTGACTCAAGACTTATTATGTCCGTTTGGGCAATTTTTATCGATTAAAAAATTGTTTTTTTGACTCAAGACTTATTATGTCCGTTTGAAAAACATTTCTCTATTGATTGTTTTGAAAAACAGTGATCAAAGGTACCAAAAAAATAAACGCTAAGTTTACCTCTGACACCACCTCCTTCAATCGCAAATATCTCGACACAAGTTCAAGATAGACTGGTATTTTTTTTTTTACAACCTCCATCAATCGCAAATATCTCGACACAAGTTCAAGATAGACTGGTATTTTTTTTTTTACAAATCAAAAGCATGGCAAATGAACAAGCTTTAAAATAATTCGAATAACTCCATATTCCCCAATATTGACCAGTGCCTGATTCCTCTTCTTAAAATAATTCTAATAACTCCATATTCCCCAATATTGACCAGTGCCTGATTCCTCTTCGTCGCGAATCAAATGTTCTTCACTTGGAAAATCTTCAAAAACTTCTCATATGTAGTGTTGCTATGAACACTCTTTATAACTGCGTTTGACTTTATTTCCAAGTTAGAATTAACTGTAAATCAGCAAGATTTTTTTCATAATGTATTTTCACAGTTTCTTAGACACTTGATTTGACATAAAGACTTGAACTTACAGCTCTCACTGGCAAAAGTGAAGGCAAGGGCAGACCCAGAGCAACCTACTTGAAGAGCTTAAATAGACGGGTGACGGGGAAAGGTCAGGATAATGTCGCTTTTTTTAGAGCATCCGAGCAAAGGAATGAATGGCAAACCATGATCGCTGATGTCTGTCGCTGATCTTACATCAAATTTTGATGATGATGATTTCTCTTTCTTCCCGACAACGGCCTCACTAACAGATGTAATGTTCAGTGGCATCGATGGCCTAGTGGTTAGGCTCTCGGACTTGCATCCGTGAGGTTGTGTGTTCGAATCCTGCCAGGGAACCGATGTTGTGTTTTTGGAAAAGGCACTTTACACCAATTTTCCCTCACTTCACACTATCAGGAATGGGTATCCTGCTCTTGACAGCAACAGATTTTGTCAGTGTGTTGGTGTTTGAGCGCTTAATGGGCTGCTTGCTCTGTATACTTCTTGGGAAGCTAAGAATGTTTCTGGGTGTTTTATGGTCTTCCTGGGTATAGCTTGTTTACATTCGTCTGACCACGTAAAAAGAATTCTAGTTCATTGAAGAATTGCCCACGACACTTTGCATGGCACTTCTGCAGGCCAGCGACCAAACAAAAATATTTTTGTAGGAGTTTTTCTTTTTGGGGCCTATATTAAAAACCGCTTTTTGGATGCATACACAGGATCACTCAAATAGATTACTTACAGTAGGCTAGCCTTGCCTGCAAATTGCTCATTTTTAGACAGTGACACCGCCCTGCCCCCACATTTCAGTGTAAGTTTGAAGATTTCATCCCCGGCTGTCAAGTCGTCTCCATGTGCACCATGTGAGTCTCGAAAAATACTTACCCAGTCTCTTGAATCGTGTTTCTTATAGGGGGTGCCCACATACGCGATTGGGTCGGGTCGGGTCGGGCCCATCGGGTAGTCAGGGATAGCCAAATTGAGGGCGCAAAGCGGCGATCGTGGCACAAACCGATCGACGCGATCGGTGACCTACAAAAACAAACGCGTTTGTTTTCTGGCCTGCGAATCGTGCGATCGGGTGGTTTGCAGCCAATCACAGCAAGGCTGAGTCACGTGTCCATTTTGACCCATGAATACATTAAGTAATAAATAGGTACTCTGGTCTCGATTCGACTCATTTTGGAAGGAAATTTGCATCTTTAAGTACATTTCTGCTTCTTCATTGCACTTTACATGATCAATAAAGTTGTATCTCATTATAATATGTTGTACAATAGCAGATTTGTGCTGAAAAACAGCAGAAAAATGAAATCAAAGCACTTGACCTCGATCTAGATCTAGATTATTTCGTTCCCAGGAGGGCTAAAAATAGGCCATGTTAGACCAAGAATCTAGCTAAGGACGTGTCTAGATCTAGAACTACGCTATCTAATTTTTAGTGCTTCCAATTTTCCGCCAATTTTTGTTTTCTCCAGACCTTATCGGCCAGTCCACTAGATCTAGGCCTAGATTCTAGATCTACATCTCGATTTATTTTGACGCTTTGCCTTTCCCGAAACAGTGCTGTAAATATGAAGCTTAATCTACCCTTCCCTGATGAAAGTTCTGATGGCCGAGTGAACAGTGTGTCTGCGTTTGAAACGAAAGATATTTTTTGTGAGCGTAGGTTTGAATCCCAGTCTCAGCTTTTTTTTCTTCTTTTTTTCCCCCTTCTTCTCATCCTTCCAGCTTACCAACAATTTTCCCATACAATTATAATTTGTTGCTTTTTAGTTTTTTTATGTGGTAAATAAATCGCCAGTGCTGTCTATTGTTCTCGTAATCATAACACACTGGGCTAAAAATAGGTTTCGCTGGTCTGATGTCGGTGGACGCGGATCTTTTTGAGTCGCTTCTACACCATGCGTAAACTTCGTACATTAGCCTGGCCTGGAAATGATCTTATTTTGGTGGACGCGTAGACTATAGCAAGTTAGCAAGCAAGCAAGTACTCACGAACACACACACACACACACACATACACACACACACACACACACACACACACACACACACACACACACACACACACACACACAGTCCAAGAGTACGGTAGGCATATATCATGTATTCGTGGGTCAAAAGTCCAGCCAATCGTAGCCCGGGTTTACGCCCTCTGTGTAGTCGCATGTAGGTCAAAGGTTTCTCTACTTTAACATCCAGGTCGTCGAGTACAACCGCGACGGGGCTGTAGTGTGCACTGAAACCCCGACCCGATAGGCCCGACCAGACCCGACCTGACCCGAGCGCGTATGTGGGCACCCCCTATTAGGCAAACGTTAAGGAGTAGTGTTGAGGGAAATATGTCAACTTTTAATTTTAAATGTTTTAGGAGTATGCTGTAAATCCCCTACTAGTTTTTGGACCCGCTCTAGTCTTGCATCAAAGAAAACGTGTGGGAACCTTAGTTTGCAGTGACTTTTAGGAATGGGCTTTTAGATTCTGCTGGTCGTTTAACTTTTAGACCCCGCGTGCAAAGACCCTGAAAGATTAAACAGAGTGATTTGTTTTTATCCCGTTTTAAACGCGGTCAGACGAAAGTGAACGAACGAATATAATATAGATTGAAAAATGCATATAGTTTGCTGTCAAGCATGGATCTGCGTTGTACAAATGCGATTTATTGTTATTATCATGTCTACAGAGACGGGCTTCAGCGGCCGTGGACTTTTTCCGTGGCTGGGACGATTATAAAAACGGATTTGGCGACCTGGACGGCAACTTCTGGTTTGGCTTAGAAAAGGTTCACCAGCTGACAAATCAGGTAAGTGTTTTCTGCTTGATACAACGCACTGTCCAAACATGTGGCAGCACTGTGCGCTGTTGTTGTTGTTGTTGTTGTTGTTGTTGTTGTTGTTGTCTTTGTTGTCGTCGATGTTTTCGTTGTTGTTGTTGTTATCGATGTTCTCATTGTTGTTGTTGTTGTAATCGCCTGAAGGCTCTTCTCCCACTTTGTCAGGTTCTATCAGAGATGGGCGTTAGGTCGGGGCTCCTGCCTCTTAATTAACCTTCCCGGTGTGTCGATATTTACTAGCAACTGGTACGTCTGGACCCTAAAATGAACCAGACCTTTTCTATATAAAATACGTCTTGACCAGGCGTGGTCTGTCCATAGAGCGCGGACATGCACTGCTGCCCAAAATTTTTTCATGTTCTTTTGTGTAAAGCAGCCACAAATGGAAAATAAAAGAAGTCAGCCGCAAGCACTAGCCAAATCTTTTATCAATACAAGGTCCTCCCTGGAGTCTTAACAGCCATTTATGTCCCTAAAGCGCCGTGAAAACATCTACTATGCCAGGCCAAAGTACATGCGCTTTAACTCTTCATCTCTGAGGGTTGTAGACCCACTATGCCAGGGCCCTATTTTGGTTCAGAATCTAAGATTGACATTTACATCACTATTTTGGTCATTCAAGTGAACATATTTCGATAGTTCTTCTTCTAATGAACACAATTCCGGTAAAAGAGACTTGTTTTCCGCAATTGCCAAAAAGTAATTTGATGTCGAAGTCGCTGTAAAAGAATGTGCGTGGCTCGCCGGCACAGGGATTCCGACCACGAGCTGCTGGGAGCGGCTAGCCGGAAATAAGGAGTTAACTTAACATAATAGGATGTTCAGCAGTGGTAATCTGACCTATAAATCGCTCTTTGGGCTAACACACGCGATGACGACACTTGTAGCGAGTTTGACAGTAAATAAATATTGATAAGATAGCTCATCTCAAATGTGCGCTTGCCCAAACATAGCCCACAGTTGGCAGTCTAAAAATAAAGGCAATCTCAGACTGTACACAATTCTATGCCCTTAATTTGTGAGTCCATGGTGCTGTCTAGTGGAGTGATCAAGTGAACTGTGATTGGTTCATTGTCTTGCCATTATTTTAAGTCTAGCCCCGACTCTGTGACCGTGAACTTGAGCAGATTGAACGTGGCATAGTTAGTCAGATCACCGTCTGTTGAGTTGTGCCTTTGAATGGTATGTAGTGAAGTGGTGAAAGTGTTAATACTTGAGTGTTCAGTTCCAATGCAGGATGAACGAAGTTGATTTTTAGCTAATAAATAGATTTAGTTCTACAAATGAAATCGACATATGTGAGGCATCGTGGTGAAATCAGGGGCTCATCAAATGCCGATTAGCAATTTTTTTCTTACTTTCTTGTTTTGGCTCAACATCTTTTATGTCCATAAAAAACACAATTCTATGTGGATTTTACTGAAAAACATTGATTAAAGGCACAAAAATATAAATTTTCAGTTTTCAATGACTCTCAAGCTTTGGTGGTTTGGACTTCTCTGTTGACATCCACCTCTTGGCGCTCTTATGACCTTATGCAGTTGCGAGCGCCGTAAAACCTTACTAAAACTAGAAGATCTCTTTTGCTCCTTTGTTTGCACTAGGTAAATACATGTAGAACAGAGTGTTAGCTGTGTACGAAAATGACAAGATCATCATCATCAAGTGCCAGATTCTATATTTCCCCACCACCCACTGTTCAAGTTCTCTGAATAAGTTGCCCTTGGTCTTCCCCTACCTTTGTGCCTTCTATTTTTTATGTGAGAGTGAGAGCGAGATGTTCTTAGTCTTTTGGTGGATTCAAGTGTCCCAGAAACCGCATTTGTCTCGTCTTATTTGTTCATATTACTGCATCGACCACGTGAGCTTCTTTCAGCTTTGCCTCATTTGATTTCTTTTCCTTCCATGAAATTCTCAAGTCTCCTAAGAAATCACATTTCTGTTGCCTTTAATTATTGTTTTCACTGTCTCATTACAAGGTACTGATTATTGTTATTGCTTCATGTTTCAAAATATATATATGACTAAAAAATATCATACAGTATTTTTTAAATATCTATGTAAAAGTCTGGTCTATTTTTGGATCATGACATGCAATCAAAGATTCTCAATTAGTATTAGAGAAACGATGCTACAATCAGGGGGTAGTAGTGTATGAAGCCATATCCGCTAACGTAACGATAGCCACCAGGTATTGAATACATTAAAACATGTCCAATACAGTGAAGGAAGATTACATTGGCGGCTTTCGCCGTTGGCTGGCCACATTGCTGAGTAACAGAATTGTTCAAGATGACTGTTCCCTTTTTGGGTCACGACGGGCTGGGGAGGGGCAACAGTTGTTGTTGTTGTTGTTGTTGTTGCTGTTGTTGTTGTTGTTGTTGTTGTTGTTGTTACTGTAGATGATGATGATTGTTGTTATTGATGTGGTGGTGGTAATGATGGTGTTGGTGATTGTTGTTGTGGATGTTGTTGATGACAATGATATTGTTGGAAGAAAGGGTGGGGGATGGGGGGGGGAGGGGGCCATTCAGCGTTGCCACCTTTTATAGTGCTGTCAACAATTCGTGGTTCGACTTATTTACAAATATCTCAACTATCGAACATACATTCTCCAATTTTTGCTCAGTGACTTGTATCAATTTGTCTTAACAGATCAACATTTTTGTAAACGCCTGCAAGCTGTATTCTAGAAAATTCCTTAATATATACTAATAAAAAATCCAAGTTGGTGGTTTCTACAGATTTGTAAACGTTTACAGCTGGGGCAAATAGGTCCGTCAGGTTTTTCTAATCCGGACATTATGCTTATTGAACGCATGTTTTGAAAGCCATTAGTGCAAAAAATGTGTTCACTATAACTAAAATTTCTTATAACAAGTTTTGTAAGTAAAAATTGTCTTTGATGAGCTGTGACGTAGGCCATATGCGTAATCAAAATGTGTGTGAAAAGCGGGAAGTGCTGTGAACAATACCATTTTACACGTGACAGAGATTTCAAGTATTTTATATAAATTTATGAAAAAAGTTTTTTTAAATCTAGCCCCAATTGTTCCAGAAAAATATAATTTAGTTACGACAAATTGATACAAACTGCTATGCAAAGTAGAGATGCCATTGATTCACCCGTTTAAGAGATATTTGAGGATAAGTTGCACCACGATCTTTTGACTGCACTTTGGGCCCAACCCATTGGCTCCCTGATTCCTGATTCACAGAGTGTGGAGTGTACAGACTCCATGTCCTTGTTCCCCTTTCCCTGTCTCTGACACGGGCTTTCTTTTTGGCCCTTTTCTATTTCCGCTTTCTCTTTTGACTTTGAGGGTGGTTGGCTGGTGCTGTGCTGTGGCTTGCTCCTTCTTTCCTATCTATCATCCATCGTCCTTATCTCTCCTCCTTCTTTTCTCTGTATGTTACTCTCAGTAACACCCTCTTATCTCTCCTCCTTCTTTTCTCTGTATGTTACTCTCGTAGTAACACCCCTAATCTTCAACACCGATACTGCTGCCTATTGTGTTTCAAGTGCTGTAAAACTCTTACGACTAAAACTAAAACTAATTTTGTGTTTGCGGTGAAATAACGGCCCTACTAGACACACGAGTTTCAAAAGCTGCGGACACGATCCCCCGCTTGGACACACGGCTCAGACGAAATCTACCCCCCACCCCCCTCACCCCACCCCACCTCCGGGACGGGGATACTGACTGAGGTGTCTTTAGGCCATTCCCAAAAGGGGGGGGGGCATTGATATCTCGAGTTCTTATGCACGGTAAAGTTGTAATTGTAAATGGGCTGATTCATCAATGCCATGCTCATAACTGTGCCTGAACTGCAACAGGGAACTGCTGCTTTTTCTTTCCAAGTGCTTACTATCGCCATTTCTCCTCTAATTCTTTTGTATGTTTGTCACCCTCTTGTGACCCGATATTTCCGGGGTGCCTTGATAGTCGAAGCAGACTTTGGCGTTGAAGCTAGAGAGGTGAGCAGAGTGAGTCTGATTCCCTGTAAGGACTTATTTGTTGACATCCACCCCATGGCGCTCAGATGACCTATGCAAATGTGAGCGCCGTAAAACCTAAACTAAAACAAAAAAGACAAAATTTTCAAGAGGACCACAGACTGGGATTTGAACATATAACGTACGCGTCGAGGCCAGGTTCATTTTGAAATTTTCCATCTGAGCAATAGCGAGTTGATTGTGTGTGTGTGTGTGTGTGTGTGTGTGTGTGTGTGTGTGTTTGTATGTGTGTATGTTTGTGTGTGTATATTTGTGTGTGTATGTTTGTGCGTGTGTGTATGTGTTTATACGTTTGTGTGTGTGTATGTTTGTGTGTGTTTGTATGTGTGTGTGTGTATGTTTGTGTGAGTATGTTTGTGTGTGTGTTTATGTGTGTGTTTGTGTGTGTATGTGTTTATACGTTTGTGTGTGTGTTTGTTTGTGTGTGTGTGTATGTTTGTGTTTGTGAATGTTTGTTTGTGTGTGTGTTTGTGTGTGTGTGTTTGTTTGTGTGTATGT
>NW_004797850.1:420819-430567 GCF_000002075.1 Aplysia californica
TGTGTATGTGTGTGCGTGTGTGTGTATGTGTGTGTGTGTGTGTGTGTGTGTGTGTGTGTGTGTATGTGTGTGCGTGTGTGTGTGTGGAAAGCACACGTATCTACAGGGCTGCTGTTTTAGTTTTCCTCACGTTCTCATCACCAGGGGCAATACGAACTGAGGTTCGATTTCGAATATGAGGGAACTAACTACTACGCCACCTACAGCAGCTTTTCGCTGGATGGAGAACCGGACAACTACAAGATTCGGATGTCCGGATTTTCAGGGAATCTAAGGGACAGGATAAATTATCACAATGGCCAGCCGTTCACAACCAAGGACCGTGACAACGATGAAAGGAGTGGCGACAACTGCGCCGTTGAACGCCACGGAGCTTGGTGGTACTATAGCTGGTCTACCGTGAACCTCAACGGGGAGTGGGCCAGCACAAGGTACGCGAAGGGCTTGTTCTGGGCCGATGTAACGGGATATGGCGAATCTGTCTCCTTCAGCGAAATGAAAATCCGTGAACGTGCCGGGAAGTGACAGCCTCATGACACGGAAGACTCTGTCGGTTGATCATGTGTTCACGTGTTTGTTTGTCTGTCTGTTTGTGTGTTTGTTATTGTTGTTGTTGTTGTTGTTTGAGGGAGGGAGACTCACAATTTGAGAACAACGCCGAGATCTAGTGGCTTGTTCACTTTTGTCTGTCTATGTTTTAAAAGAATATATGTTAGCTCATTTATTAATTTACATTTTCCCACGAAACTTTGCATGGCATTTCTGTAGGTCAGTGACCAACCAATTTTTAAAAAATCTTGATCCTGTAATAGAATTTTTTTTTTTAAATTGTTAATTTTTTTTTTTTTGGGGGGGGAGGGGGCATTATATTAAAAACCGCTCTTTGGATACATACACAGGATCACTAAAGCCTGTACACTTTCGTCTGACAGCGTAAAAAAAAATTCTTACTCATATTTTATTAATTTACCTATGTCCACAAAACCTTGCATGGCTCTTCTACAGGCCAGCAACCAAACAACAATATTTTTTCAAATCTTGATCCAGTAATTTAAAACGTTTTTCTGGTTGGGCTGTGTATTAAAAACCGAACTTTAGATGCATAAACAGGATCACTAAAATAAATGACTTACACTTACATTAGCCTTGCCTACAAATTGCTCATTTTGAGACAGCGACACCGCCCTGCCCCCACATTTCAGTGTAAGCTTGTAAATTTCATCCCCCGGCTGTCAAGACGTCTCCACGTGCTCCACGTGAGTCTTGAAAATTACTCACCCCGTCTCTTTAATCACGTTTCTCAGGCAAACTTTAAAGTGTGGTGTTGAGGAAAATATGTCAAACTTTTAAATGTTTCAAGTGTATCTTGTAAATCCCCTTTTAGCTTTTTTCGACTTGTTTTAGGCTTACATCAAAGAAAACATGTCGGAACCTTAGTTTGTAGTGACCTTTATGAATGGGCTTTTTGATTCTGTAGGTCTTCCCACTTTTAGACCCGTATGCAATGATCTGAGAAGATTTCATAATTTCATAATTTCTAGTTTTACCCGCGGTCAGATTAAAGTGAACCAGCTCTATAGATGGTAGACTTTCTCAGCTCCATCGTCTCAGGCCATGTAAACACACGGATATCGACGCTGAAATACGCGTGTGGACTTAACGCTTGCAACCGTGTGACGTCCTCTGTACTTTCCATAGATTCCAAACCAGAAATTTCTTTGTTGCACGTACAGGCACACACGCTCTCACCTATTGTCTCCTACACACACATCAACTCTCAGACTGACACTCACACACACAAAACACACACACACACACACACACACACACACACACACACGCACACGCACATAAGAACCCCCCCCCCCCCCCCACACACACACGCAAACAAGAACCCACACAGACACAAGAACCCCTCCCCCCACACACACACATACGCACACGCACACGCACACACACACACACACACATACACTCACGCGCGCACGCACACACACACATAAGCACACACACACACACACACACACAAAGATTAACTTCGTTTGTACTTTCATGTAATTTTTCTTTTGAAATTGTAACATCACACAGACAGCATTACTTCCCAGGTGGAAGGGTCTTTGTTCTGCATTACTTGCGGCAACCAAAAATTAGCTTGCTTACAGCATAGTCCCTCTTTCTAGCTGTCAGTGAGTTATCAAAATATACATTGTCTCATAGTCCCTCTTTCTAGCACTCAGTGAGTTATCGAAATATACATTGTCTCATAGTCCCTCTTTCTAGCAGTCAGTGAGTTATCAAAATATACATTGTCTCATAGTCCCTCTTTCTAGTAGTCAGTGAGTAATCAAAATATACATTGCCTCATAGCCCCTCTTTCTAGCAGTCAGTGAGTAATCAAAATATACATTGCCTCATAGCCCCTCTTTCTAGCAGTCAGTGAGTAATCAAAATATACATTGCCTCATAGCCCCTCTTTCTAGCAGTTAGTGAGTAATCAAAATATACATTGCCTCATAGTCCCTCTTTCTAGCAGTCAGTGAGTAATCAAAATATACCTTTCCCCATGACCTAAAGCTTCCTCGCACGTGCGCTATTGCGACCGTCTTTATTGTCGCTCACAACAAAAGCTGTTTATTTCGCTTTTCCTTCTCTGACGTCTGGCTCCTGGGGAAAGTAAATACCGTAATGAAGCTAACATTACAGGATTGTCCAACTTTCTAACAGTCGGTGAGTAAACTTACTTACCATTGGCTCTTTGTCAGATATACTTTGCCAGTGGGTGTGTTGTGTGTATATCGATACTGTTAGTTCAGTTTAGAGAGGTGGAACACAGCCCAAAATGAACAGAGATACTTTGCCAGTGGGTGTGTTGTGTGTACGTCAGTACTGTTAGTTCAGTTTAGAGAGGTGGAACACAACCCAGAATGTACTGAGATACTTTGCCAATGTGTATGTAATTTGTGTGTACGTCAGTGCTGTTAGTTTAGTTTAGAGAGGTGGAACACAGCCCAAAGTATACTTTGTCAACTGCCATTGGAATGATTTCGAGAAAAATGCAAAAAACAAGATTTTTTAAAATGTGTGTTGTGTAACATATTTGATATCAGTGCATGCGGAATTGTTTTTTCTTCTAAAATATCGACCTTGTGTTGCTTTGCGATGAAAATTAAAATATTTATGGCGAAAAAACAAACATCGCTGAAAACAGAAGGTGTCTAACCCCACAAATGGACTTAACACCTTTGGACTGTTCTTATTTCTGACTTATTTGTCTAAATTTCGGTGATGCCTTTGATGGAAATGTGTTTTCACAGACAATTTGAACCACTTGTTTGACTGGACCTTAGGATTGACCCACTGCGTGTGTAAATTGGATTTTAGGCAAGGTAGACAATACATAAGCCAAGCTACGAGGGAGTCATTGTAAGGGGTCTAACTCCGTACAGATGGAGTGAGTTACGTGTAATAGACTGCCACGAAAACGGCAAGAAATAGATCTGCACTTTTCATGACATTCACATTGCCTTTTATTTTGTAGTGCCAAAGTGGAGAGGGTTAAAAATATGTTTCATGTTTAAATACAACTGAAATGGGAATTTTATTAAGAAAATCTAGAGAAAAGTCATTATTCCAAGCATTTTTTTATTCTAAAGGACAAAATAACAACTTTCAGCTTTTATGCCAACTTGATTTGTGTAGGCACACTTTGGCCTCCCACAGCAATCTTTGTTCTTCTTAAAAAGACTTTGAACTTCTTCTATGGTTCAGCTTTGTTCAAATTTTACCTGCACCAAAGCTGGCCCGGGTGTGCTTTGTATTCAGTACTTGTGCCTTCATCATTAAAAGTTAGTTCTTCATTTTCGCCATAATATAAGCTAAACTGCATGTCCTCCCTAAATTTTAGATCCTTCAAGGATTGTATAATAGCATCATTAGCTACGGATTTGAAGTCTAGCATATTATGTCTTTTGTTTCCATGACTACCGCTTTGAAATAAAATAATTGCGCTTGGTTGACTCCGCTCCTTAATGTCCATGTAATCATCTGATACTTTGGATGTCAAGTTTGTTTGTATATTTCAATACGTGCAGAATTCCTGTCACAAGGAAGGTCTGTATGTCTACGTGTCAGAAGTAGTGGTCTATGTTCTAAAACGTCTTTGTTCAACACGAGACAGAAGGAATTACGTTACTCTTTTGTTTTTGTTCCCTTAATGGGTACCCATCCCTTTACAGTCTTATGTTTTAATGTTATCTCTGTGAGAGAACTGAAATGTGATTCAGACAAGTTGCAGCTTCATTACAATCCCGGCGATCAGAGAATCCGGGCCAAATGAATGATATCTTTGCTATTGCTCAAGTTATGAATTCCGATATTATATGTCCAAAACTGCTTCCTAAAAAATGTCTCCACTTGTAATTGGTGGCGGGAGATCTTATTGAAAGCCAAATGCAAAGCCTGTACTTTTATGATCTTATCTCTTTATTATCCCATGAAGCACATTGGAAATTCAACCATTTTGGACTTCATTTTCCCCTTTCAGCATTATTTTGTCAATGTCGTCAGATGCTGCATTGATTGAAATATTCAACCAGACGCATACTGTACATCTATCTGTACCAGATGACACTTAAGAAAGATTCTACAGCCAGTATTTGACAAAAGGTCTCATTGATCTATTCTGTGAACAATACATTGTTCTTTGTTGCAGTGGCTGATTCATCCGGCATATCACCTCGAAGTGACATAAGATATTTTTTCTTGAACGTTTTCATCATTGATTCTATCGAATAGGCATCATTACCTCGTCAGTAATTCCATTGATACAGCACCATCATTTGTTGTAAACGCTTCATCCAGAAACAGATCATAGTCAGGGTCATTTGGATCATCGACATTATTCTGAAACATGTCACCTTCTGCGCTATCTGAAGAACCATCATGACTTAAGTGATCTATGACTTCTTTGCTTTTCCTATTATCAAGTGTTGTCACAATAATATCATTGATACCGGTACCGTAGTCTGAAATTCTTGATGAACAGAAACAGTAATTCGAAACCCCCCCCCCCCCAAAAAAAAAAGAGCTAAAGATTTTTGTATTTCAGATCCCGATTCAGCTTCAAATTTTGAACCTGGCTCAGCTTGTGTCCTCTACGTGCGAATAAATAACGATAAAATATTCTTGAGAGGTCAAAATCACATTTGAAAGTAAAGATTCAGAGAAAGATGCGAACCTGATAAGCTCTACATAGGCCTATAAGGCCGAGACACCGTAATAGAAGGCGTCAACACCATTCTACACGGAACTAGGAATCACACTGGTTAGTTGTCTTCGGAGCCAATTGCACTAGAGTCAACTCCTTTGCTTGGAGTTAACCACCTTTCATATCTGGAATTTGGTGACAAAATCGTGTTATTTCTGGCTTATTTGAGAGTCTTTTCGTGACCTGAATACATGCATCTTACTGGATAGATTGGAGTCAAAGATCATGATGACACCAATTATATCTCTTTTCTTTAAAAAATTGCACCAAGCCACCTTTTAATTCTAACCACTTCATTTTGTCTGTGGGTGTGTTGTGTGTACATCGATACTGTCAGTTTAGTTTAGAGAGGTGGAACACAGCCCAAAATGTACATGTACTTTGTCTATGGGTGTGTTGTGATTTGTCCGGCTGGTGCGTACTTCTACTTCACGTCTATTGTATCATCCTGGCATGAGCTGGTTTGTACTTGTGTTTTGACACGCATTTCTCTTCTTCTTTGCATCTTCCTAGGAATCTCTGATCAAATCGGGGACAATAAACTTGAGCATGTTCTTCACTTATCCCAGAGTTGTGTTCTGTTGTACTCAGTTTGTTACTGTGTTGGTTTTATTCACAGTCACAGTAGAAACTCCTTGGTTAGGCCAAGATATGATGGTTTTATTCACAATAGAAACTCCAAAGTTAGGCCAAGGTATGTTGGGTTTTATTCTCCGTAGATAGTCCAAGTTAGACCTACGATTGTTGGGTTTTGTTCATAGTAGATAGATCTAGTCCAAGCTAGGCCAACGTTTGTTGGTTTTATTCACAGTAGATTGACCAAGGTATTTTGGGTTTTATTCACAGTTGATAGTCCAAGTTAGACCAACGTTTGTTGGGTTTTATTCACAGTAGATAGTAGATAGTCCAAGTTAGGCCAAGGTATGTTGGGTTTTATTCACAGTGTCCGCGCTGTTGGAGGGCGCCACTGGTCGGTCAAACTTGTTTATGGGTGACATTGACATTGGTCAGTTGAGTATTGAAGAGAACAAATGAGCTGGCCAGTGAGATGACCGCTGAAGAAGTATTGTCATCTTGAGAGCCGCTCGCCGGTCAGTTGTTCCGATGTACTAAGCCCAACTTTGGCGAGTTTTTCTTTTTCTTTACTACACTTTCTTCAAATGCGCTGTCTGTTGCTGGTGCTAGATCTGTTGTTATGGGCTTCACAATTATTTGGTCACAATTCAAACTCAAATTCGAGATGTTGAAGAAAAGCAAGAAGAAGAGGTACATAAAGTACGGGTGAGCATATCTGTTAAAAGAAAGAAACAGCTTGTTCTGTTTTGTTTTGTTGTATGTTTTTCTCTGCACTGAACAAAGTTGCTTTGTGGACGTAGAACATTGGAACAGCGTGGCGACTGTGTGGAGAATGGCTCTCCGTCTGGCCTCCATGGTTTGCCCACACAATTCGAGAACGTGTTTGGGGATGACCTTTCAGTGTCTTGGCTGACATTTTATGACCTTTCAGTGTCTTGGCTGACATTTTATGACCTTTCAGTGTCTTGGCTGACATTTTTAAAAATAATATACCACAGGTGTTTTTAACGTCCCCACCAACACAATTTAGGTCTAAAGGAGGCGGGCTTCTGACCCTGCCTGTCAGGGCCAACCTGTGCTGAGAGGAACACAAGATCCCAGCAGAAAGACCGAGATACTCGATAACAATTTCTCCCCACTCAGGAAACGAACTTGTTTCTCCTGCGTGCGGCAGCGAAGCGCCTAACCACTGCACCACAGACAGCGGTACTGGATGGTTTTCTGTCCACTTGTGAAAAGTGGGTCATCTGAGGGTCTGTGACAGTGTGGTGTTCTAGTTAGCAGACGGCCTAGATGTACTTGTAAACTGTACAGTTGTTTTTTTTTGTTTTAAATTGTTTATTTGTGTAAAGAGATGCCAAATGAGTTATTGTTCAGAGACCTAATTACTGCGGGTAGTCATGGTATGTTGGTTTTATTCACAGTAGTAGATGTGAAAATGAAATAGAAGCAACAGAAATGTGATTTCTTAGGAGACTGCTAACAATATCGTGGAAGAAAAGAAATCAAATGAGGTAGTGCTTGATGAAGCCCACGTGGAACGCTCAATGTTAAAAACAATCAAGAAACGACAACTGCAGCTTTTGGAACACCTGAATAGACATAAAGGTCTTGAACATCTAGCTCTCACTGGCAAAATTGAAGGCAAACGAGACGGGTAGGCCCAGATCAATCTACTTGGGAAACCTAAACAAATGGGTAACAGGGAAAGATCAGGGAAACGTTGCATTTTTGGGAGTATCCGCGCAAAGGAATGAATGGAGAACCATGATCGCCGATGTCTGTCGCAGATCTGGCACTGGATGATGATGCGTCTCGGAACTAGATCTATAGTTTGTTTATTTGAGCAAAGAGATGGTAAATGAGTTATTGTTCGAAGATTTAACTACCGCGGGTAAGTATGGAATTATTAATTATTTGTGGCTTCGGTGGTCTCGTGGTAAGGCTGCCAGACTCGTAATCGTGAGGTTGCGGGTTCGGGGGTTCGAGCCACGTTGCGTCTTTAGGAAAGGCACTTTACTCGAATTTTCCTCTCTTCGCCCAGGTGGGAATGGGTGCCTGGCCATAGACAGCGAAAGATATTGTCAGTATGTTAGTGCTTTTGTGTCTATAAGCCTTTGCTGTACAGGACCATAAAAACACATGCAGGTATACATTTAAAAAAATTAAATCATATATATCACTCTCATTAAAATTCAATATGAAAGGAGAAGTAAAGCTGACAAAATGTACATTTACATCAAATGCATCATTCAACCACATGCAGGAATTTAAATAGTAGACCTTTGGAGTTATATACAGATACATACTCTAAGAGCAACACACATCTATGCTCATTCTGACAAAAGCCTTATGCTAGATGGTAAAAAACTTCTTTTATATCTTTCTTTCTTTGTTTTTGGAGGTACATAAAATTATCTGCCGCTGCGTGATCTTACAATTTGTGTGGAAAAGGGGTGTGATGGGTCGTTTATAATGCTTTTTATCTTTTTTTATACATGTGGTGTTATACATTTCATCCATTCTTATAAAATCATATCCAGAGATCTTGCTGGCTTTCTTAATGGTTCTGTCAAATTTTTCTTTATCTTTCACCTTACAATTCCCACCCCAGCAGCAAATACAAAATAATAGCACACTTTCAATCATAGAATAGTAAAAAAGGGACATAATCTTATTGTCAACACGGAAACTTCTTAATTTCCTTAAAAGAAACATTCTTTGATTTGCTTTTTTATGCACAAGAGCAGCGTGGGAATGCCAGTCAAGTTTGTGGTCGGTTGTTACACCAAGATACTTGTAAGAGCTTATCACCTCCACCTCTTCGTCTTTAATAAATAGTGATTGCAATTGGTCTTTTTTTTACTCTAAAGTCTATTATTAATTCCTTTGTCTTTTTTACGTTTAGTATAAGGAAGTGGTTATCACACCAATTTGTAAATAGATTCACAGCGTCCCTGTATTCATTCTCATTTGTTGTTATAAGTATAAGGCCTTGTAAAGTGGAATCATCCGCAAAATTGTATTAGTTTGATGTTTTTGTAATCAAAAGTACAGTCGTTGGTGTAGAGCGTAAACAAGACAGGGGAGATTACACAGCCTTGGGGCGCACCGGTGTTCGTGAATATTAGGTCGGATTTTACACCATTTAATGTTACATATTGAGGTCGATTGGTTGAGAACTCAAGAATCCAAGCTATAATGTTCTTGTTTATGTTCATGTTAATTAATTTTGAAACCATTATGTGCGGTTGGGTTGTGTTGAATGCGGATGAAAAATCAGCAAAAAGTATCCTGCAGTAACTTCGTGGTGTGTCTATGTGTTTGTAGATGTTATTAAATGGCTGCTTGCACTGTATGCTTCCCAGGAAGTTGAGGTTATTTCAGAATGGTCTCAGGTCTGCTGGGGTAATAATATAGATTGTGAAGCGCATAGAGCTTGGTGTTCAGCGGGGATTTGCGCTATACAAATGCTATCTATTATTATTTACTCGAGTAAAGCGATGTATAATAATATACCTTATGTTGGGTTTTTTTGTCTTTTTGTTTGGGTAAAGAGAAGCACATTGACGCACTAATGGTCATTTAGGGCTGAGAAAAAGTGAGACAGACAGACTGAATCTAGAGGGAAAAAAGAGAAGTAGAACCTATCAGTGATGCCCTCCAACCACTCACACACTGCAGCCTGAGGCTGGTCAGTTTTAATAAGAGTTTTACAGCACTTCCAACGCAGTTATGTAAGTACTGGAAATTAGAAGTTTTACTGGCGAGGAACATACTAAGAAAAGGAGGGGGGATAGTGTTTAGTTTGATGAAAGAGAAGCACATGGACACAATAATGGTCATTTAGTGCCTGGAAAATATAGGAGGCAAACACAGAAAGACCAGAGGGAAAGTATATATATA
>NW_004797850.1:431468-442759 GCF_000002075.1 Aplysia californica
TCGTCCTTAAAAATCTATCTTTTTTTTTGCTTTCGTTACTCTCTTGTAACACCTTTAATCTTCGGCACTTATATGACCTTTTTGTGTTGCAAGTGCCATAAAACTCTTACTAAAACTAAAACTGACTGACTGTGGTGGTTTTACTGCCTCTTGTCCTGAAACCGGAACGGGTCGGTCATTCACCAGTCGCTGAACGCTTTTACTTTTAATGAAGAAGTGAGTTGTTGAGTTGTAGCCAATTTTGGTTGAACGTTTTACATCTTGAAATTTCTCAAACACATTGACTGATTTTCTTTTTCTTCTTCAAATTTGCGAACTCAACTTTTGTTGAAATTAGAGCAGAGATGACCTAGTTATTGCCCTTTATGTGGGTCCTAACTTTGTTTTTAGAGACCAGGGCCCGATCCGAAGCAAGTCCGAGGCTTATGTTGAAGGCATTATTATATGTGAGGCAGCATGGTAGAATCAGGCTCTCGTCAAAATAATCAAAGTGAAGAAACTTGCATTTTTCCACGGGTTTGTGAATTTTTATCAAATTTTTGTATTTTGGCTCAACACCTTTCATGCCCATTAAAGTACTCATTTATGTGTGGATTTTTCTTAAAAGCGTTGATTAAAGGCATTAAAAAATGTAAATCTTCAGTTACCACAGACTCTTAAGCTAAGGAAAAAACTAATCTTTGGCGGCCTTTTTTTCACTAATTTTATATCTAAAAAACAGGTGACCCCCACCTCCTTCTTTTGCAAATATCTCAACTTGTATTCAAGATAAATGGATATTATTTTCATCCAAATAAAGACAAGTGAATATGCTTTAAGATGAAAGTAATAACTCTACATGCCCCAAAAAAAGACGAGAGCCTGATTCCACCACGCTGCCTCACATATTGTGTGAGAAATCGTGGTGAAATCAGGCGCTCGTCAAAAAAGGGAAATTGAAGAAACTCTCTTTTTTCTGTTCGTTTGATAGTTTTTATGGAATTTTGTGGGGGTTTTTTTTACTCAACACCTTTAAACTCCAATTCAAAATACATTTCTGTGTGGATGTTATTGAAAAATGTTCCTTCAAAACTCAGAAATGTAAATTTGCAGTTTCTTACGACTCTCAAGCTGTGGAAGTCGCCAAACTTTGGCCGCCATTTTCTCGCTAATTTTACCTCTGAAACCAGGCGACACCCCCCCCCCCCCCCTCTACCTTCCCCTCTCCTTCAATCGCAAATATCCCAACTTGTATTCATGATGTAGGAGTATTTTTTTTTAAAATGTCTCCAAAAGCAAGACACGTAATGACCAAGCTTTAAAATGATACAAATAACTCCACATGTCAAAAAAAGAAAGAAAGGTGGCATCGGTAGCCTAGTGGTTAGGCTACCGGAATCGTTATCATGCCTCAGCTCGGTTCGACGTTGTGTCCTTGGGATAGGCACTTTACACGAACTTCCCACTTGGCTCGGTCCTATCGGAGACGGACGTTAAACGAGGAGGTGCCGCCCCTTAAATAACCTACTAGTGTTGATAGGGGGCGTTAAAGTCATATCATTAAAAAAAAGTGACGAGCACTTGATTCCACCGCGTTGTGACAAATAATCTGTCCCCGTGGTTTTATGCACCCCGCATAATTTAGCCAAATCTGATAATTTTTTGCATAATTTCTGGTTATTTTCCTTTATCATTCTTTGTTAAAATTAACAGAATCGCATAATTTCACATTTTTTGGTTCAGTTTGCATAATTTCAGAATTTTTCTTGCATAAAACGACGGGGACTGAATAATATAGTGTGGACCTTGGTTCACAGGCTATGACGGCGGCACAAAACACTCTTGTCAGTCTCCTGTTTACTGACACTGATAGATATGGTGGTCCTTTATACGAACCTGGGCTTCTGCATCTTTCTGCAGCCTTTCTACTGCTTCTCCTTGGCTCCTTACTGCTGTCTTTCAGCCACACCCCTGATCTTCTGGTAGGAAAGATGTACCCCTTGCCTTCTTGGACAAGGGCGAAAAATCATGGAGGTCCCGTGTGCAAGTTGCGCACGTTAAAGATCCCTTTGAGGTCTAAAATCGATGAGAGTAGGCTTCGGCCGCCACCCGGGTAAAAATTCAAAATTTTTTACCAACTGAAAATGTCTAGTGTGTCCCGCGCGCTCATATGACCTTATGCAGTTACGAGCTCCGTAAAACACTTACCAGAAAAAAAAAGAAAAAAAAAGGACCTGGGGCTGGGGTCATTGGGTCGTCTTGGAGTGCCGCTAGTGTGAATGTGAAAGTGAAGTGCGGATGGTTGAAAGCAGCTTATTACAATTTGTAGGGTACGCGATTATTATTTTAAAAAAATAAATAGATCCCGTTGTTTTTGCGCCCCAGTAAACAACAATTAGACCATCTAGGAGGTGGTGTACCGACCCTGCCTGTCAGGGCCCACCCGGTCTGAGAGGAAAACAACACTGTGGGAAAATGTCCTAGCTGTGTTAATTCAATCGGGGCACCGTGGTGAAATCAGGCGCTCGTCAAAATAATGAGTGGGTGGTTGGCGGGTGCTCTGGTGTGGCTTGCTCCTTCTTTCCTATCGTCCTGATCTCTCCTCCTTCTTTTTGTGTTTGTTACTATCTTGTAACTCCTCTAATCTTCTGGCGCTCATATGACCTTATGCAGTTGCGAGCGCCGTAAAACATTTACTAAAACTAAACTCAAAATAATGAAATCGAAGAAACAGACATTTTCCCACCAGTTTGGCAATTTTTTTATCAGATTTTTGTCTTTTTTGGCTCAGCACTTTTTATATCCGTATAAAAACATTTTTGATTTTTGTGTAATTTTGCTGAAAAACGTTGGTGAATGGCACAACTTATATATATAGATTTTCAGTTTTCAAGGCCCCCAAGCTAAAGTTACAAAACGTTGGTGGCCATTTTCTCGATAATTTTACCTCTGAAACCATGCTACTCGCACCTCTTTCAAACACTAATATTTCAACTTCTATTCATGATCGATGGATGTTTTTTCATAGAAAGCATGGCCAACAAAATGAATAAGCTTTCAGATGATACCAATAACTCCTTATGCCAACAAAATTGACGAGCGCCTGATTCCACTGTGTCGTGACACCTTTTGTTTTCTCAATTTCCGCCTAAACGTTGCGGGTATTTTGGTCTGTCCAACCAATTTCATCTCAAGAGTTCAGAAAATTGTCAATGAAATCATACAGCAGGGATGTTATTTTTCTGTTTTTGGACCCACATTGGTTATTGTGTATCCCAGTATACTTATTTATAGCGCACAAACAAAAGGATTTTCACGTCAGCTGTACCGAGTGTGTCTTAAACCGATAACAGATTTTGGAAGTTGAATTATTAATGGGACATGTGCAGGTACCTGGATGTGGCCATGGATGATAACTGGAAGACTACAGGGGGAAAATGACGGTAGTCACAAACTGAAAATCGCGAGAATACCAATTTTGAACGCTTGTTGACTCGTAACTCTATCTTTCTGTTGGTTGATTATTCTTGTTAGATTTCCCATTCAACAACACTTAACAATAAACCACCAGTCAAACAGATATGAGGTTATGAGTTCACAAGCTTTTTAAATTGGCACCCTCACAATTTCCAGTTTGTGACTACCGTCGTTTTCTCCATGTGCTCTTCAATAATTTTTTAACTTGATCGAGCAAGTTTGGCACGCAGACTCCATTATAAAAGCCACCAATCGCCTAAAAGAGTTGTCTACGCAAACTTTAAAAAAAAAAGAACTAAAAGGCGATCGTTGTGGTTTCTTGAAAAAAAAAAAAAAGAACAAACAAAAAACGAAAAAAAAATGTCCGACTCTCAGTGCTTGAGGACCTTGAAAAACACAATTTTCAGGGGGAAAAAATACAAATTAGTTTGTTTTTCACGACCTTCTTCAGTGGCACTTCACCAAGGGAAAAAAAACAACAACCGGTCCACACTCAATATATCATGCACAGACACGAAAACGTTCCGAAGTGCCAGCAACAAACGTATCAAACAATGCACCAACGCAGAGAAAATCTTTGAGAAATACACTGACACAGAGAAAATCTTCAAACAAAACACTAGCACTGAGAAAATCTTCAAACAATACTCCAACTCAGAGAAAATCACATTGAAAATCTCCAAACCATACACTGACACAGAGAAAATTACAGACAAAAATCTTCAAACAATGCACTGACACAGAGAAAATCTTCAAACAATACACTGACACGGAGAAAATCTTCAAACAATACACCAATGCAGAGATAACCTTCCAACAATACACCAATGCCGAGAAAATCTTCACAGCTAGCTTTAAATAATACACAGACATAGAGAAAGGTAATGTTTACGTTCTCTAATGTTCAGTGCTTCCAAGCGTGGCATCAAATCCCGGTCATTTAAGGGGTTTTTCTTCTCTCCCCTCCTCCCGACTGACCAACAATTAGCCCCCGGACCCCTACCCAGGGCGAATAATAATTGGCAGGAGGAACAAGAGGCCCCCGTAAGCTGAAGAAAATTTGCAATTGAAGAACTAAAATTTGGCCTCTCTGAGCCTAAAATAATAACATAAATTATTATTAGACTCACAGACCAAGGAAAGCCACTATTGAACTAAATTGGTAAAAGGAAAAGTATACTTTGCAGGTAAATCTCCTCTTGGGGACAAAACCAGAATGTGCATGCTTTATCACTACATAAAAAAAACTACAAAGCAACAAATTATAATTATAGGAAAAAATTGTTGCCCAGTCAGGAGGAGGAGTAGAAAAAAAGCCAACAACTTCCGCGAACGAGATTCGATCCCACCCTCGTAAATGATTGTATGACTTCAAACGCAGACGCGCTGTCCACTCGGCCATCAGAACTTCCAACAGGGAAAGGTAGATTAAGCTTAATACTTACAGCTCTGTTTCAGGAAAGGCAGCGCAACATCGACCAAAATGTAGTTGTTTTTTTTACAACGAAGAAAGTGAGAAAGTCGGGGGGTGGGGGGGGGGGGTATCAATGAGGCGACGGGCATCGGATCGGCAGATAAGGTCTGGAGGAAACTAAAACATGGCGGAAAATTGGAAGTACTGAACATTAGAGAACGTAGACAGCTTGTATACGTGCTCTAACGTTAGGTTAGAGAACGTAGACCTTCCTAAAGAAAATCTTGACAGCGAGCTATAAATAGACTCGACCGTAGACGCCACCCTATCCACAAACAACACTCAGCAGAGGACGCTCCTTTCAGAGGGCTCCATTTTTCCTGCTCAGGCCACCGCTAATGGCATGCTATTGGACTCCGTGAAAAAAATCCATGTAGATCTATTATAATGAATCGTTTCTCCAGCTCTTTTCGATTCCTTGTCTTGTCTACTTTTTGGTGGCCTAGTGGTTAGGCCACTGGACTCGTAATCGTGAGGTTGCGGGGTCGGGGGTTCGAACCGCGGGCCCGAACGTTGCGTCCTTGGGAAAGACACTTTACTTGAATTTTCCTCACTTCACCCAGGTGGAAATGGGTACCCGGCCATAGACAGCGAAAGATCTTGTCAGTATTTTAGCGCCTATAAATGGCTGCTTGCTCTGTATACTTCCCAGGAAGTTGAGTTTGTATCAGAATGCTCTCAGGTCTGCTGGGGTAATAGTATAGATTGTGAAGCGCATAGAGCTTGCTGATGAGCGGGGATTTGCTATCTATTTTTTATTTCACTCACCAGTTTCGCACTCGTAACAGCTAGAATGGTTATAATATGTGTCACGATTCGGTGGATTCAGGCACTCGTCAATTTTTAGGCATTCGGAGTTATTGGAATCATCTGAAAGCTTGTTTATTTGCCTTGATTTTGATGAAATTAATATTTACCTATCTTGAATAGTAGTCGTGATATTTGCGATTGAAGGAGGTAGGACGGGAACGGGGGTGGGGTGGTCGCATGGTTCCAGGGCACAATTAGCTGGAAAATGGCCGCCAAAGTTAGGTAATTTCAATAACTTAAGAGTCCTTGAAAACTAAAATGTACATATTTTGTGCATTTAATCAACCTATTTCAATAAAATTCGCGAGGCAATGTGTTTTAAATGGACATAGAATGTGTTGACCTCCCCCCCCCCCAAAAAAAAAAAAAAAAGTTGAGGATACACTCTTGTGCTAAACCAGGAAAGCTCTACGTGTTTGTTTCACAACTCCAGCTATGTAGAGATCCGAGGAAACGAGCAGGTCGGTCTCCTGGCGAAGAAATCCTTGTCCCTTCTGTTGGGATCAACTGAGAACACCCTCCCACGGACAGGCTTTAAAAATGTGAGGTGTCGTGGTGAAATCAGGCGTTCGTCAAAATAATCAAATCGAAGAAAACTGCAATTTTTTTGTCTATTTGGTAATTTTCATCAAATTCAAATGTATGTTATTGTTTTTTTTCTCAACACTTTTAAGATCCATTAAAAAATATATATATATATAAAGAGAGAGAGAGAGAGAGAGAGAGAGAGAGAGAGAGAAAGAGAGAGAGAGAGAGAGAGAGAGAAAGAGAGAGAGAGAGAGAGAGAGAGAGAGAGAGAGAGAGAGAGAGAGAGAGAGAGAGAGAGAGAGAGAGCAGTTTCTAAGGACTGTCGAGCTTTGGAAGTCACCAAACTTTGGCGGGCATTTTTTCGCTAATTATTCCTCTGAAACCAGACGACCCCTACCTCCTTCAATCGCAAATATCCCAACTTCTATTCATGATACGTGAGTATTTTTTTCCACCAAAAGCAAGACAATTGATGACCAAGCTTTAAAATGATACCTATAACTTCACATGTCCAAAATGCGACGAGCGCATGATTCCACCGCGATGTGACCACGGCGTCACTTTTCGTCCGATTCTGTTACCTTTTAGTTAGCGTGACTCAACACACGCGGAGCTCCCCGGCTCGGGGTCACGGGGTTAATGAGCCCTGAAGCGACTTTGCCGGTGTCGGTTAGGAAGTTCGCATTTTTGTCTATGTTTAAAACGATATAACATAAAAAAGAAGTTGAGCCAAGAAAAACAAAATTCGATGAAAATTGCCAATCGGCGGAAATATGACGTTTTCTTTGATTTCATTATTTTGACGAGCGCCTGATTTCATCACAATGCCTCACATATAATGGACACAAGAACTCTGTATGTTTTGACATACATGACTTGAGTGCAAAAACGTCGTACCAATATAAAGTGTGGTTAAGTTAAGACCATAACCGATGTTTTTGTTTCGCAAAACAAAACAGAATCTAGAACTTAGGATCATTAACAGAGTTGCTTTTATTTTCCTTTCAGCCTTTTGCATTTTTCTTTAGAGACACAAAAAGTAAAGCCAAAATATAATTTAAACTTTAAGTCATCACCAGCCTTGACCGCAATATAGAGTACAGCCATGTTCTCTCACTCTCTCTCTCTCTCTGTCTCTCTCTGTCTCTGTCTCTCTCTCTCTTTCTCTCTCTCTCTCTCTCTCTCTCTCTGTCTCTCTCTGTCTCTCTCACTCTCTCTCTTTCTCTCTCTCTCTCTCTCTCTGTCTCTCTCTCCCTCTCTCTCTCTCTCTCTCTCTCTCTCTCTCTCTCTCTCTCTCTCTCTCTCCATCCCCTCACCACTAGCTCTGGTCGCAGAGACCACAAAACTCTCTACAATACTTGTAGCCATCGGCCTCCTCCAGACAGATGGGGTACATGGTTTCGTTCATGTGAGCACAGTCGGCCAGTGTCAACTTATCACCGCACGCCCCCGGGTGGATATCCGGGCAGTTTTGCTCGTCAGAGTTATCTCTGCAGTCAAAGGAGCCGTCACAGCGATATTTTCCGGGGATACAACCGCCTGACCTGCAGGGGAACTCTCCTTTGGTGCAGGTGCAGTCTCGCTCGTCGCTCTCATCTTCGCAGTCGTCGATCCCGTCACAGTAGAAGAGGGAGGAGACACACACTGAATTGGCGCACAGGAAGTCGTCTGTCGTGGGACATGTACCGTTACCATTACTACAGCCAATCTCATCCGACCCGTCCGGGCAATTCTCCAAGTGGTCACACCTCCATTCCGCGGGGATGTTCTCACTGTGGTCTCTGCACAAGAAATGGCCATCTTTACCGATGCTCAGATCAGTACAGTTTTTCTGTTGGGATAAAATACGAATAGCGAATTATTATAAGGTTAAATGTGAGGTAGCGTGAGGGAATCAGGCTCTCGTCAATTTTTGGGCATGTAGAGTTATTGGTATCATCTTAAAGCTTGTTCATTTGTCTTTATTTGGGTGAAAAAAATATCAATTTATCTTGAATACAAGTCGAGATATTGGCCAATGAAGGGGGTTGGGGTCACCTGTTTTCAGAGGTAAGATTAGTGAGAAAACGGCCGCCAAAGATTAGTTATTTCCTAAGCTTAAGAGTCTGTAGTAACTGAAAATTTACATTTTTTGTGCCTTTAATCAACGTTTTTCAGAAAAATCCATACAGAAATGAGTTCTTTAATGAGCATGAAAGGTGTTGAGCAAAAAAACAAAAATTTGAAAAAAATTCACAAACCTGTGGAAAAATGCAAGTTTCTTCACTTTGATTATTTTGACGAGAGCCTGATTCCACCACGCTGCCTCACAAATTACCTTTGGGGCATTTTTTTTTTATTGGGATGTAATATGAAAAGTGAATTATAACAAAACTAAATACTTTTGGGACAGTATTTTCAGCAGGGATATAATTCGAATAGCGAATTATTATTTTAAAAAAAATAATTTTTTGAGACATTTTTTAAATTTGTGACGTCAAATGAAAAGCGAATTATTATAACAAAATTGAAATATCTTTTGGACATTTTTTTTCAGTTGGGACATAATATGAAAAGCGAATTATAACTAGACTGAAATATCTTTGGAAAATTTTTTAAAGTTGGAACATAAAAGGAAAAGCGAATAATTAATTATACAGTTAAAATATCTTTGGGACATTATTTTTTTCTGTTTGCGAAATAATATGAAAAGTGAATTATAACAAAATTAAATACTTTTGGGACAGTGTTTAATTTTTCTGTTGGGACGTAATATGAAAAGCGAATTATAACTAAATTAAAGGACTTTGGAACATTTTAGCAACGTCAGGAATTCCAATGTATATAAATAATAGAGCAGATTTAGGAAATGGTATCATTATCATCCGGTGCTTTGCCGACTGGCGTGGGCGATCATGAACCTCCACTTCCCTCTGTCCTGCGTTGCAGCAATGGTGTCTGTCGTTCTTGCTGTTCTCAGCCATGTTGTTAACTTGTCCAGTATCTTTTCTCTCTGACTGCCTCTGCCTCTCTTTCCATCAAACTTGCGTGTTGTTACAATATTCTCTAATGCTTCTTTCCGCATTGTGTGTTCAATGAAATTTGCCTGTTGCTTTCGTATATTCGTCGTAAGCTGTCGTCTGCAATTTGCTTCAACTAAGACTTCTTCATTTGTTTTTACGTCTGTACATGGGATACGCAGCATGCGTCTTATGCACCACATCTCTGTCGCCTCAATTGTTCTTTCAAGCTGTCTATTGATTGTACATTATCGACAGTTATAATCGCAAAACAAATGGATTAAATAATTGAAGAGTTATTCCTCATAGAAAGTTTAATGGTCATGTACATAAATAACTGTGGTAGTGTAAGTATCGGAGTGTAGCAAAATCCTTGCTGGGAAGTGCAGGGTCAACGATGGACAACAGTCTATCAGACTCACAAAGATAGACAGATAAATAGATAGATAGATAGATAGATAGATAGATAGATAGATAGATAGACCGATAGATAGATAGATAGATAGATAGATAGATAGATAGATAGATAGATAGATAGATAAAGCATTGGAAAGAAAAAAAGCGAAGAAACCACAGAGGACTGATGGAGAAGCCACACAGTGACACAGTGACACAGTGACACAGTCACCTCGTCGGAGAAATCTGCGCAGTCATTCAACAGGTCACACACGTAGTCGACAGGAATACAGACACCGTCGTCACAGCTGAACTTGTTGGGGCCGGTACAGCCAGCAGTGCAGTTGTTCTCGTCCCAACCGTTATCACAATCTTTCTCACCGTCGCAGACCCATTTGGACTCGATACATCCAAAACCTTTGCCCCCACATGCGAGCTGGTCGATCAAGCAGCTTCCATCCCTGCAACAATAAATATTATTGTGAGGCATTGTGATGAAATCAGGCGCTCGTCAAAATAATGAAATCAAAGAAAACGTCATATTTCCGCCGATTGGCAATTTTCATCGAATTTTGTTTTTCTTGGCTCAACTTCTTTTCTGTTCATTTAAAAACACATTTTTGTGTGAATTTGACCGATAAAGGATTAAAGTTTCAAACATGTAAAACTTAAATTTCCAAGTAACTAAACTTTGGCTGCCATTTTTTCTCTAATTTTACCTCCGAAACCTGGCGACCCCGCCTCCCTCAGTTGCAAATATCTTGACTTCTGTACAAACTTAGTACAAGATAAATGTTTTTTTCATCGAGAGAAAGAGAAAAAGACAAACTTTCAGAATATCACAAAAACTCCACATGCCCAAAAATTGACGAGCGCCTGATTCCACCGCGTCGTGACACATATTGTGAGGCAGTGTGGCTGGTGAAATCAGGCAGGCACTCGTCAACATAATCAAAGTGTGTAGACTGGCATTTTTTCGCAGGTTTGTGGGTTTTTATCAAATTTTCACTTTTTGGCTAAACACCTTTCATGACCATTAAAAACACATTTCAGTGTGGATTTTTTTTAAATTGAAAAAGCTTGACTAAAGGCACAAAAAATGTAAATTTTCAGTTTCCACAAAACTCTCAAACTAGAAAAAATAACTCATCTTTGGCGGCCGTTTTCTCTCTAAATTTTCTTCTGAAACCGGTTGACCCCCACCTCCTTCATTCGCAAATATCTCGAGTTGCATTCAAGACAAATGGATATTTAAAAAAAAAATAAAAAGCACGACAGATGAACACGCTTTAGGATGATGGCAATAACTTTACACGCCCTGCGAACACAACACATCCCACTGAATTCCTACCTGAATAGGATCCGCAAGGATACCCCACCCGACTGCCCGTTGTGTGACTGCCAGGATGAAACAGTACCACACCACCTCTTTAACTGCCCTGCACTATGCGATCTGCGTAGCACCTACCTACCTTCCTCCCCAGAAATCGGAAATACTCTATACAGCGACAATGCACAGCTGATTAAAACCTGTAAATTCTTTGCCATATCGACAGATCGAAGGGCTAGAACCAGGGGCAGCTGGTGGTTTGTAGAACTGACCGGCTGTAATTCCCATCGATACCCCC
>NW_004797850.1:443483-450042 GCF_000002075.1 Aplysia californica
TGGAATGTGCTGACAATTGATATCTTACCAATGACGCTGTCCCATGTAGATGAAGTCTAGAATGTGCTGACAATTGATACCTTACCAATGATGCTGTCCCATGTAGATGAAGTCTAGAATGTGCTGACAATTGATACATTACCAATGACGCTGTCCCATGTAGATGAAGTCTAGAATCAGATACTGCTCACTGGAGCCAACTAACACACAGCCACATACACATTGCACAAATTTAGCCCACGACAATTTGAGTCTAGCATGGGTGAAGATGGAAAAGAGGAAAGGGGGGAAAGGGAAAAGGGGCGGGGGAGGAGGAGTGTGTATTGCTTTAGGCCCAGACCCTGACAGCCGAACGGGCGGGGCGCTTCCCTCTCCTCGTTAAAATTCACTCTATAACATTACTGAAGGATCCCCGGTCCAGGGTCCTGGCCAAGTAAGAGAGCTCCGGGAAGTAGGTGACAAAGAGAACACAAAACAGAACCATGGATGGCTTAAAACTCAATAGAAATAATTATGCTAACAATAGAAGTACAAGCAGTAATAAGAGACAGGTTGAATGATGAATGTAACTGATGAAATTATGTAAAATAATATGTATTAGTTCTGCAGACGTGTCCTTCTTCTGTAAGTAACAGAGAGGCCAATTGGCAATTAGGAGCCATCTCTTTAGCTCTCTGGGCAAAAGCTGAATTCGCCCGGAGACTGACGTCACCGCCGCGCGGGCGCTGTTCGGAAAGGCCTCGCGTCTCGCGCAGATGAAGTTTCACATTGTGACATGGGCGATTTACATACGAGCCGGCGTGATAAACAAAGATGACGGAACGAGTCTCTGTAGTTCGACAACACACTAAAGAACCACTATTGTCTCTTAGAGCGCCTTCAAATCAGCCGAGTGCTTTTTGACGGTTGATTAGATATTAATGTGTATTTACTTGAAACAAAACAACAATTATCGTCAACAATCATTCTCTTGTCCACTGTACAGCCGACAAAAACTGACCGGCGCCGCCGGTCTTGCCCAGTGAAAGAACCGTGCCTGGCTAGAACCCAAATGGCCGCTGGATCGGACAAGTAGAGTAAAAGTAAAGTAACTCTACACGCCCCAAAATGTTGTTTGTTTGTTTTTGTAAGTGTTTTACGGCGCTCGCAACTGCATAAGGTCATATGAGCGCGCGGGACACACCTAATATTTTCAGTTGGAAGGACATTTTGAATTTAGCCCGAGTGGCGGCCGAAGCCTACTCTTATCGAAAGCCCCGCCCCAAAATTGACGAGAGCCTCATTCCATCCTGTCGTGACAAAATTATGTTTCAGACGAGCACGATTTTTTGCTCTTTCGGAAGAAAGATTCTCTGGCCTCTTACTCTTACTAAGACTACAGAGGTAAGAAAAAGACAGAAGGAGAGAAGGCAGAGAGGATGCTAAGACTAAGAGAGAACATCACTTTCTTGTATCCTGTCCCAGCGGTTTTATGCCCCCCCCCAAAAAAAAAAAATTTAAAAAATTCTGAAATTATGCAAACTGAGCCCAAAAAAATGTGAAATTATGCGATTCTGTTAATTTTAACAAAGAATGTTAAAGGAAAATAATCAGTAATTATACAAAAAGATGATCAAATTTTTTCTAAATTACGCGGGGTGCATAAAACCCGATGGACAGTGTATTTCAGAACGGGAACTCACAGGTGTTGTATTACGTATTGTCTCCAAGCTGGGTATGTTTGTTCAACCCCCCCCCCCCTCCCTCCGAAACCACACACACACACACACACACACACACACACACACACACACACACACACACACACACACACACACACACACACACACACACATATAGGCAATAAAATCACAAAACGACAAGTTTATAAGCGTCCGAAACACGACAATTGTTGGTCTAGATTGCCTGTTGTGCTTGTTTGTTTGTTTGGTCTTTTTGTTTGTTTGTTGTTTTTAAGTAAGTAAGTAAGTAAGTAAGTAAGTAAGTAAGTAAGTAAGTAAGTAAGTAAGCAAGCAAGTAAGTAAGTAAGTAAGTAAGTAAGTAAGTAAGTAAGAAAGTAAGTAAGTAAGTAATTAAATAAGTAAGTAGGTAAGTAGGTAGGTAGGCAGGTAGGTAGGTAGGTAGGTAGGTAGGTAGAGGCGCAGGTAGACAAGTAAGTAGGTAAGTAAGTACGTACACAAGTAAGTAAGAACGGAAGTACGTAAGTAAGTACGTACGTACATACGTAAGTTCATAAGTAAGAACGTAAGTAAGAAAGTATGTACATAATAAGTAAGTATGTAACTAAGTTCGAAGGTACGAAAGTAAGTAAGTAAGAAAGTACGTGAGTAAGCAAGTATGTATGTATGTATGTATGTATGTATGTATGTATGTATGTATGTATGTATGTATATATTTTTGTATGTAGGTAGGTAGGTAGGCATGTAAGTAAGTACAAAAGTATATAAGTAAGTACGTAAGCAAGTAAAAAGGTAGATAGGTAACTAGGTAGGTGAGTAGTTAGGTAGGTAGGTAGGTAGGTAGGTATGTAGGTACATAAAGACGTAAGTAAGTAAGTCATTAAGTAAGTAGGTAAGTAAGTAAGTAGGTAAATAAGTAAGTAAGTAAGTAAGTAAGTAAGTAAGTAAGTAAGTAGGTAAGTAAGTAAGTAAGTTAGTAAGTAAGTAAGTAAGTAAGTAAGTAAGTAAATAAGTAAGTAAGTAAGTAAGTAAATAAGTAAGTAAGTAAGTAAATAAGTAAGTAAGTAAGTAAGTAAATAAGTAAGTAAGTAAGTAAGTAAATAAGTAAGTAAGTAAGTAAGTAAGTAAGTAAATAAGCAAGTAAGTACGTAAGTGAGTGAGTGAGTGAGTGAGTGAGTGAGTGAGTGAGTGAGTGAGTGAGTGAGTGAGTGAGTGAGTGAGTGAGTGAGTAAGTAATTAAGTAAGTAAGTAAGTAATTAAGAAAGTAAGAAAGTAAGTAATTAAGTAAGTAAGTAAGTAAGTAAGTAAGTAAGTAAGTAAGTAAGTAAGTAAGTAAGTAAGTAAGTAAGTAAGTAAGTAAGTAAGTAAGTAAGCAATTAAGTAAGTAAGTAAGTAAGTAAGTAAGTAAGTAAGTAAGTAAGTAAGTAAGTAAGTAAGTAAGCGTTTATGCGTAATCAGGTCACGTATTTAAGTGTTTTATACAGGGGAGAAACCTCCTTTCATTCTTCGCCATTCCTTCTTTTTTGCGTGACTGTACAATTAGCATTTAGGACGTTTTGGGCTTTTAAACATATATAGGGCGTGCATATAAAATGAGTTACTTCTCGCAATCCACAAATTGGTCTATTGGTCAGAAATTGATTCTGTGGACAAATTTGAAGATTTTTTGTTTTGCTTTCATTCTCTTTAAGTATAACATGCCTTTCATTATTTCATACTAATTATATGAATCGTAAAATCTTCACCTATAAGCGCGATGTAGTGTATTCCATGCTTGAACATGAGAAGTAACTCATTTTGTCAGCACGCCTCACACATGATTTGTGACCTAATTAGGTATTGTTACGACAAAAGAAATTTTAATCAGTTACTCCTTAACTGTTCACTGAATACCTCTGTAAATCAGACAAAAATTACACTTGCCAATGAATATGTGAGGCATCGTGGTGAAATCAGGCGCTCGTCAAAAAAAAAAAAGAAAAGAAATGTAATCAAAGAAATGGGAATTGTTCTCCTCGTTGGGAAGTTTAAAAAAAAGATTTTTTGCCTCAACACCTTTTATATCCATTTAATTAAAACACATTTCTATGTGAGTTTTACTGGAAAAACATTGAATAAAGACACAAAAAATGTCAATTTTCAGTTTCCAAGGACTCTCACGCTAATGAAATTACCCAACTTTGGCTGCCATTTTCTCGCTAATTCCACCTTTGAAAACAGGCGACCCTGACCTTCAATCGCAAATATTTCGACTCAGACGGATATTGTTTTCACCCAAATCAAGGCAAACAAACAGGCTTTAAGCTGATACCAATAACCTCGTATGCCCCAACATTGGCGAGCGCCTGATTTCCCCGTGTCTTAACACATATGGACATAGAATAATCAGATCGTCCAAATTCTAGTAAAGTTGAAACACACTCAAAAAGTTTTTGGGGTTGGTTTTTCTTTTGCCTCATGTGTAAAATTTCGATTTTGATATATATATATATATATATTTATTTTTTTTATTATTTTTTTAAAATTTTTTTTATTTATTTATTTATTTTAATTTTTTTTTAAATCTCCCAGCAGGACTTCCTTCTTATGACAGGAAAAAATATACATATAATATACGTATGTATGTATGTATGTATGTATGTATGTATGTATGTATGTATGTATGTATATATATATATATATATATATAATATACATATATATACATTTTTCTGTCATAAGAAGGAAGTCCTGCTAGGAGATTTAAAAAATCGTTTTGTTTTGGATGTGATAGCGATGTAACAATCCCACACACCCTGACAGAGTGTCCAGACTTTGGAGGGACCCGAGGGAAATAAATGTCATTGTACTATAAGTGATGCGTTCTTCTAACTGACTTAGATCTGAGTTCTTTCACTAACTATCTGCTTCGGGAACACTTTAGAGAAAAAGGACAATACAATATATTCAAAATGAGACTTCTACCCTCTACAGAAGAGACCAAACAAAACACACAGCGAGAGTTGTACCCTAGAACAAAAAGAGAAAATAAATGCAAATGAGACTTCTACCATCTACAAAAGAGGAAAAATAAAACACATAATGAGAGTTCTACTCTAGAAAACCCCCCAGACAAAACAAAACAACATAATGAGACTTTTACTCTAGAAACCCCCCCCCCCCCCCGACAAAACAAAACAACATAATGAGACTTTTACTCTAGAAAACCCCCCAGACAAAACAAAACAACATAATGAGAGTTCTATTCTAGAAAAAAACCCAGACAAAACAAAACACATAATGAGACATTTACCCTCTCCAAAAGAGACAAAACAAAACACATAATGAGACATTTACTCTCTACAAAAGAGGCAAAATAAAATACAAATATGAGTTCTACCATCTCCAAAAGAGAAAAAACCAAACACATAACGAGAGTTGTAAGCTAGAAAAAAAAATGCAAATGAGACTTCTATCACCTACAAAAGAGACAAAACAAAACACATAATGAGACTTCTACCCTGGGGCACGGATCCTCCTGTCCTTCTTGGCTTTCTTGCTGCCATAATATGTTGAAGAACCGTGGACCATGAGCAACACCAGGAGAGCCACACACGGCGTCGTACCGAGAGAGATCAACATCCTGACAGGGCTTCACCAGTGACTTTCGCACTCTACGACTGGCGCAGAAACGGTCTTTTATATTTTGCCCTCTTATCTCTCAGTTGTAAAAAAAAAAAAGAACATAACGAACTATGGGATAAGGATACGGACTTCCTCTTGCCTATCTATGCACAATATGTGTCACAACACAGCGGAACCAGACGCCCGTCAATCTTTGGGCATGTGGAGTTATTGGGAGCATCCGAGGGGCTGTTCATTAGCCTTGTTTTTTTTCCATTCTTAAAGCACCCATCTATCTTGAATAGAAGTGAAGATATTTATGAGATGGAAGGAGGTACGGGTACCTGGTGTGAGAGGTAAAACTAGCGACAAATGGCTGCCAAAGTTTGCTGACTCCCAAAGCTTGAGTGCTTTTGGAAATGGCAAATTAAAATTGTTGCTGCCTTCAAATCGGCGTTTCTCAGTAGCCCCAACACAGAAATGCTTTGAAAAAGAAAGTAGCAGAAAATGTGTTGAGACAAAAGAAACGAGGCAAAACAAACAGACAAACAAAATTTGATGAAAATTGTCCCACAGGCGGGAAATCGTCAGTTTCTTTATATTTCATTATTCTGACGAGCGTCTGATTTCACCACGATGACTCGCATTATAATTCTGGTAGCAGCGACCTTTGTCCCTTTTCTGTATCTATAACAGGTCATCCAAGAAACAAAACAGCAAGTTGATAAGGGCGTTAAACCCATACCGGAGACAAAAAAGTAGAGACGCGTCACTCCTCGATTTAGGCAAGATTGGTGTCAGGCATCCCGTGAAAGTTTCACGCCGTACAACTAATAGTCTGTTCCTCACAACCGAGGAATCACCTTATTGTTTTCATAGTAAATTAAACAAGAGGGTTTGTCTGAATGGGTTTTTGACACAATTTCTCTTTCTTTACCGTCACGACATCGACACATGAAAGATGGAGTCAAAACATTCTTGTAATTCTAGTCAATATTTTGATTAAAATTTCAAAATGTACCTTACTGCCACGGTATAATTATTGGCCTGTCTTGGTCACGTCCCCTCTCCTTGATCCTGGCTCCAATCTCGTTGCATTAGTGCGCACAATACGCCAAATCATTTCTATTCTTCTTCTTCTACTCCTTTTTTGGGGGTTATTTTCTTCTTGTTTTTGTTTTTCTTCTTCTTCTTCTTCTTCTTCTTCTTCTTCTTCTTCTTCTTCTTCTTCTTCTTCTTCTTCTTCTTCTTCTTCTTCTTCTTCTTCTTCTTCTTCT
>NW_004797850.1:450639-456072 GCF_000002075.1 Aplysia californica
CTTCTTCTTCTTCTTCTTCTTCTTCTTCTTCTTCGTGGGTGGTTGGCATGTGCTCTGGTATGGTTTACTCCTTCTTTCCTATCCAAGCACCTATGGTCCTTATCTCTCCTCCTCCTACTGTTTTATGTATGTAACTCTCTTGTAACGCATCTATTCTTCGACACTTACATGACTTTATTGTTGCAACGCAGCATCTGCAAGTGCCGTAAAACTCTTACTAAAACTACAATTAAAAAAAAAACTCTGCTTCCTCTTCCTTCACTGGAGCATACATTTGATGAATTGATTAATTATGCGCACATTTATTGCCCAACTTCACCACATACTGCTACTTCCCGACATATTGACTGAGATGACTCCTCGTTCCTCCTTCTGTCCCTATAGGAAATAACAAGGGGAAGTGACTTTGAGAGGAAAAGACCATGAAATGTACGGCGTGACATAGTTTTGAGGCGCTGCGTCACCGATCTCGCGTAAATAACATGATGCGAAGAGGGGCCAGCTGACGAGTGAAATATCTCTCACTAGTCATCTCCGCCCATACCATTTCATCTTTTTCACAAAACAACTACCCCCTCCCCCCCTCCCAAGAACAACCCCCCCCCCCAAAAAAAAACACCCAAAAAACTTTACCACACATTTAGGTAAATACTTTTTTCTAATGTGATCAAGCTTTACGCTTCAAATGTGAAAACAATTATTGTTATTTGGATTATAATCAGTTTTACGTAATTCTACAGGATAATTTCACTATATTGCGCATAAAAGAACTCACTTTTGATGTTTGCCTCATTTAATTTCTATCTATTTTTATCATTATTTTATTTTTTTATTTTTTTATTTTTTTTCCATAAAAAACGCATCCGTTCGCATTAGGTGAAGAACTAAAAACTTGCAACAATTGCGCCATACTATCTCAAGCTGCAGCAGTTTAATAAAACGGGGCGCCCATTGCGGATGGGCTCGTGTCGGGTCGGGTTGGGTCGGGTCAGGTCGGATTGGGTCGGGTCGGGTCGGGTCGGATTGGGTCGGGGGCGATCACCCCCACTCGACGCCTGAAAACAAACGCGTTTATTGTTTTGGAGGCGACGAGTCGGGCACGATCGGCTGGTGCCACGATAGCCGCTTTGCGCCCTCAATCTGGCTAGCGAACAGCCCCCGATCCGACCTGTTTACCCAGGGGGTACACTGTATAACAGGCCAACAGTAAACTTGCGTGCAGATATTGTTATAATAGTGCTTACTTTACTTTTACTTTTTCATCCTCTGTTGCCGTTAAGCGTCGAGGGGAGATGCAGTTTTCTATGGTAGGCCAGCTCCGCAGCTCTTTCAGTTGTAATGTTATGTTTTCTTCGGGTTTCCTTGACACCCTCGGTCCACCTTTCGCCTGGCCTTCCTCTTCCTTTATAGCTTGAGTGCTTGGTGTTGTAGGCTCTCGAGGCTGGCTGGTCAGGTGACATGCGTAACAGGTGGCCAAACCATTTTATCCTCTGTCTTTCTATGTAATGCAGGCAGGACTCGGTGCCGATAGCTGCTCTTACTTCTTGATTTCTCTGCCTGTCTCGTCTTGTGATGTTAAGGGTTTTGCGGAGATATTTCATTTCGCATGCGGTGATTTTGCTTTCTTGTGTTTTGCTTAAGGTCAAGGTCTGGCACTGATAACATAATGTTGGTATGAATATTGAGGTGATAAGCTGTCTCTTTGTGTCCATGGAGATGTTTGGATGAGATAGAAGGGGTGCGAGCTGGTAGGTGACAGCGTTGGCTTTTCGAGTTCACATTTCTATTTCTTTGTCTATGGACCCGTTTTCAGAAAAAGTGCTGCCAAGATATTTAAATTGTTATAATAGTAATAATAGATAATAGATAGCATTTGTATAGCGCAAACCCCCGCTCAACAGCAAGCTCCATGCGCTTCACAATCTATACTATGCTCAAGTTTCCTCTGCTTGCTGAAATCATGAGGTGGTAGTGCAATTTCATATTTTCCAAGTAATGACATTCAAGAAAAAGTTCCGGGCTATATATTTGGAAGGAAAAAAAAGGCAACGCTTTTTGTTGAAGGCCATGTATATTTCTGGTGGCTCCAAAGTTTGCGTTATTCTATAGAAGAAGCCATGGGGTTTCAATCCATAAAATTTACTCAAAAATAACATTCAGTTTTCCTGTGACCGAGGTGATTCATAGGCTTCATCATCATTGCCTTTCTCACCCTGAATAATAAATACACGTAAAAACAATAGTAATAGATTGCATTTATATAGCCATACTAGTATAAGCCCTGAGCGCTTTACACCAATCACATAATCATTCATTCAGAGAAAATATTTCACAGAAACAAGAAAAACCAGTTCAACCAAAAACCACTTCAACCACATAAAATAGAACGCTCACAACCATACATTATTTAACTACATACATGAAAGGACATCAGACAAAAAAAAAATCCGCATTTACGAACACACTATAACTAACAATTAAACAAATGAGTCTTGGAGCAGTCGCTTAAACCTATCAAAATGTGTTGTTTCTCTGAGACCATGAGGCAAGGTGTTCTAGATTTTTTTATCCAAAAAATGGGAAACAGGGTATAGGCCACGAACAAACGCTTTTCACCTTTGCACACGTGACTTCCAACATTTTTTTAGCCCTTGTCCGAGAAGGCTAGGTGTAGATCTTTCCTACCATAAAATCAGGGGTGTGGCTGAAGGATAGCTGTAAGAAAGAGCCAAGGAGTTGCAATAGAAAGGCTGCAGAAAGAGTCAGGAGCCCAGAGGAGGGGGCAAAGGAGGTGAGGGGGTGGGGGCAGAAAGGGGAGACCAAATCAGACGGAAGAACATTGCTAGAGAGCAGGAAAGGAGTTGAAACGAGGCAATTTTAGAGAAGAAAAATTTCCTTTGCTATCCAGATTCGAACCCGGGACCTATTGAATGAAAGGCGAACACCCTAACCTCCAGGCCACGAGAGCCCCCTGCCTTCTCTTTTGCTCTTGTTATATTTACGATTGTGGAAGTGACGTTACATATTTTTTTTATTGGTTCTATATCAGTGCAAACAGTAACATGATCTGCGAACCTCAGATTTTTTTTGGCGTCGTCAAAATTCATGAAATTCCATCAGGTCAAATTTTCAACAAGTAAAGAAGTTCTCTTCCGTAACCTCTTTCACACACCTGCGCCTGTCCCACTGACTGATCCAGTCTCGCAATCTACTAAATTAGGTTATCCAAAATTTAAAGTTATAGTAACAGAGATAAAGAGAAATGTCTGGGCCTTTGTAGACCCGGATACAAATGCACCGCATCGGGTTGAAATTGAAATCAGACACTCTTCAAAATAAGGAAATCGAAGATAACGATTTTTAGTTCGGCTGTTTGGCAATTTTTGTAGCCCTTTTTTCGCAACACTTTTTATGTCCTTTGAAAAATAGATTTCTGTGTGGATTTTTACCGAAAAACGCTGATCAAATGTACGAAGCAATATCATTATTTTGCAGCTTCCAAGGCCATTTAAGCTTTGAACGTAACCCAACTTTGGCAGCCATTTTCTCGCTTATTTATACCTATGACCCCAAACAATCGGCTGTGGGTGGTTGGTGGGTGATCTGGTGTGGTTTGCTTCTTCTTTCCTAACAAATATCTATCGTCCTTATCTCCCCTTCTTCTTTTTTATGTTTGTTAATCTCTTGCAACACCTCTAATCTTCTGGCGCTCGTATGACCTTACGCAGTTGCGAGTGCCGTAAAATCTCTACTAAAACTAAAGCAATCAGCTCCTCCTTCTATCGCAGATATCTCGGCTTCTATTCAAGACATATGAATAATTATTTCTTCAAAAACATGACAAAGGAACATGCTTTAGGTTTCAATCAATCCATAATAATAATTTTGAGGCAGCGTGGTGGAATCAGGCTCTCGTCAATTTTTGGGCATACTCAGTAATTGGTATCATCTTAAGACTTGTTCATTTGTCTTGCTTTCAATGAAAAAATTACCCTTCCATCTTCAGTAGAAGTGGAGATATTTTGCATTGAAGGAGGAGGGGGTAACCTTATTTAAGAGGTAAAATTAGCGAGAAATGGCCTCCAAAGCTTGGTAAATTCCAAAGCTGGAGAGTCCATAGAATCTATAAATTTGTGCCTTTAGTCAACGTTTTTGGTGAAATCCCCCAAGGAATGTGTTTGTAAATAGACATAAAAGGTGTTGAGTCAAAAAAACAAAAATTTGATAAAAATTGCTAAGCAGGGAGAAAACTGCTGTTTTCTTCAATTTCATTATTTTGACGAGAGCCTGATTCCTCCACGCTGCGCTCAAAATTTGACGAGAGCCTGATTCCTCCACGCTGCGCTCAAAAGTTGACGAGAGGCCTGATTCCAGTACGTCGTTACTCTAAGGTAAGGTAGCGCAGTGGAACCAGCAGGTGCTGGTTGATATAAGGAGATAGAAGAAACAGAAAATTGTTCGCCCGTTGGACAATCTTCATAGACTTTTATTTTGGCTCCACATCTGTATTTATGTCAATACATTACACATCAAAAAGAAATCCCTTACAGCTATTTCGCATTGCCCTGAAACTCAAATAATTATCATAGAACAGGATGGTAATCAAAATGAAACAGAAACAGAAATGTTATGGACGTACTTTCTGTGTGGTGTTAATGAAACATATTGATCACAGACACGAAAAATAAAAATTAAAAACCCAACAAATTACAATATCACTCTCAACAGACAATCAAACTTAGGAAGTCTCCACGAGAACTTGGCATCCATCTTCTCGTTTATTTTACCCCTGTGGCCAGGTGACCCCCTCTTCCTTCAATCGCAAATATCCCGACATATGTTCAAGATAGTGGGTTAGTTTTAAAATCTAATTCACGAAAAATGTACAGGCGTTAGAATGAAATGTAACCTTAGAAACTGGAATCAGTCTTTCTTCTTAAACATTCTAAATAGTTCAGTGCCATGACATTCTGGACGTTACTATCTTCGTTTAGGTCATTTTGGTTTTTGTTATATACACGACGCATCCGGCCAGTGAGACTTGCGCGATTCTTGTTACATCTATCTTACCATTTTTATCACACACACATACACACACACACACACACACACACACACACACACAAATATACACAAACATACATTATACTCACAGACACGCAGCATACACACGCACACCCACACCCACATACACACACATATACACTCTTACACAAACACATACACAGACTTCACAAACATATGCAAACATACACACACATAGACACACAAACACACACACACACACACACACACACACACACACACTCACACACACACAAACACACACACAAACACACACACACAAACAAACACACACACACAAACACTCACACACACCCAAACACACACACACACACAAACAAACAAACAAACACACTCTCTCACACACAC
>NW_004797850.1:456523-458107 GCF_000002075.1 Aplysia californica
GGGAGGGGGGGTGATAAATAACATTACTTTCAGATGTTTATGCAGTGTATTGAATTTCAGTGACATTCGATAAGTTCAAACGTTTTTTCTTTCCTTTATTATTTTTTTTAAAAAAGTTTTCAACCTTATCATTTCTGTTTCATTTTGGTTACCATCCTGCGGTATGCTATTTGAGTTTCAGGGCAATGCGAAATAGCTGTAAGGGATTTCTTTTTGATGTGTAATGTATTACTTGGTAGTTAGTTTTGGTAAGGTTTTACGTCGCTCGCAACCGGCAACTGCAACATGAGCGTCAAGGGGTGGATGGCAACAGAGAAGTCCAAACGGGGAATCAGGCTTACTCTGCTTATCTCTCTAGCCTCAACAGCACCAAGTCTGCTTCGACGATCAAGGCACCCGGAAATAGCAGGTCACAAGAGAGTGAAAAAACATATTGAAAGAAGTAGAGGAAAAATGACGATTGTAAGGATAGGGAAGGAAAAAGCAGCAGTTCCCCCTATGTCGTTCCAGCACAGTACTATAAGCATGACTTTGATAAATCAGCCCATTTACAATTCTACTGTGAATAAGAACATGTCAATATCCTCCCTTTGGGAATGGCCTAAAGACAACTTCAGTCCGTAGCACTGGGGTGAGTTGTTGGGGTGGGGCGGGGGGCGGGGGGAGGGTGTGGGGAAGGATATCAATAATTTGTTAGCTCCCCTGCTAACAATGAATGTCAACGTGTTTTAGTCATCATCAATGCCTTTCACCCCTGGCAGGGTATAGGCCACATACAAGCTCCTTCCATTTATCTCTAAGTCTCTATCCTGGGCCATCCTTCCAAGCTCGTGTCAAGTGAGCTTCATCTCTCTCTTGTCCCTTTCCACAGATCTCCTCCATGTTTCTCGTGGCCTACCCCTGCCTCGTGCTCCCTGTGGGTTCCATTGCAGTGACTGTCTTGTGATGTTTCCACTGGGCTTTCTGAAGGTGTGTCCCATCCAACGTCACTTTCTTAGTCCTATTTCTTCTTCTATATCCTTTTGTCCTGTCCTTAGCCGTAGTTCTTCATTTTTAGTTATATCCTGCCACTTAATTTTCAGGACACTCCTCCTGTTTTAGTAAGACTTCTTTTTTATTCGTTTTGTCCGCTTCACTACACTCTATAAGGCCCAACCAGATTTGGCCCCCACCCCACCCCTCCCACCATAAGTACACACTCACAAGCAAATATACACATACATACACACACACAAGCAAATACACACACAAATACACACACAATTAATACACACAAGCAAATACACACACATATAAACATACATAAGCAAATACACACACAATTAATACACACACAATCAAATACACACACAAATGCACACACACACAAATGTACACGCACACAAGCAATTACACACACACAAACACACACACACACACACACGACCACACACACGTAAATACACAGACAAACACACACACAGACACACACACAAACACGCGTGCAAATATACACACACACACAAACACACGCACACACAAACAAGTACAGAAACACACACACAAACACACACTCACATATTCATATACCAGCATGTTGCACGT
>NW_004797850.1:460144-461615 GCF_000002075.1 Aplysia californica
GGGGAGGGGGAGGGGTTAAAGACGTACATAGTAGAGCTGTACCCCGGTAGCAAACTCGCTCATGCTCGCAAGCCCCTAGTTCAAGTCTTAAGCCTGATACCACTATGTCAAATCATCAAATCAAATCACCAGCATGATAAGTTGAGTCTAGCCTAAGCTTCAAGTCCACACCAACTAGCAATCCGCGAAGCCACTCGTTTCAGACCCCCTCATTCTCCCCACCCTGCTTGCAATCCGCGAAGCCACTTACGTCAGAAAAAGAGAGAGGGGGAGAGTGAGAGATCACAGTGTCACTGCGCGGCGTAGCGCTGGAGTCTGCTCGAGTAATCGAAGGCTTGCGAGCAGCGGATAGCCGTCAAGTCTCAAATCTCGCTCGCAGCAAATCAAGTCCCATGAGCCCATTGTTTTGCTTTGTGCCAGCCCGTCAAGTCTCTCGGCTCCCATTTTTTGCTTTGGCTCCCAGGACCAGCTCGCAACCTGGCAAGTCACTTGGCTGACTTGCTGTCTTGTTGTAGCAGGAAGATGTAAGACTGCTCACAGTGTGAACTCTGAACCGTGGAGGAAGGGAGAGGCTGTGCTTGTTTTGGTGCAGGGCGTAGAGAGCTGAAGTTATTTTTAACTTCCCGCCGTTGATCAGCGAAGCGAATGGATAAGTGAGAGAGAGCGTGGTATTGTAGTAACAGAGACCTAGGTTTCTGGTAGTAATAAGAATGAGTAGACTTAGATTACCCTAAAATGGAAAACTCGAGGGGTCGTTGTGATTGGCTTTTGTATCGTATGTATGTAACCTATTTTGTAGATGTTTTACTCTTAGAGTGACATAATACAGGGCTGAGAGGGAACAACGCCCCAGCAGAAAGACGGGGGTTCTCAGTAAAAATCTCTCCCCATACGGGAATCGAACTGAGGTCTTTTGTGTGCGACGACGAAGCGCTCAGCACGTGCACATTAAAAACAAACAGGTCTTGCATCGTAAGAATAGCCGATCCACTATTCATTTTTAAGTGCAGTGAATAGAGCTTTTTATTTTTCACTATGAAAAAAGACCCCAATAATCTTGCACTTTTGGTGCAAGCCTCTCAACGCAAATAACCAGAATCGTCTGTAATATGTACTGAGCCCTCAGCCACCAGAGGTAGCGACGTCATGACACAGTACAGCAAGACTGTCCACGAGTCACAACTCACTGGAAGTTCCCCCTGGTAGCGAGCGGGAGGCACAGCAAAGCACAAGCCTGCTCGCAAGCCTCTAGCGCGAGCCGTCCGCTGCTCGCAAATCTCTGATTAATCGAGCAGACTCCAGCTGTAATACATAGGATATTCTGAGGCCAAAACGAAAGAAATCTTCATGATAATGAGAAATAGTGCATTCCAATTAGAAGAAGAAGAAGAAAAAGAAGAAGAAGAAGAAGAAGAAGAAGAAGAAGAAGAAGAAGAAGAAGAAGAAGAAGAAGAAGAAGAAGAAGAAGAAG
>NW_004797850.1:464323-471721 GCF_000002075.1 Aplysia californica
TGTTGTTCTGTTGTTCTGTTGTTATTTGTTTGAAAAGAGGTACTAACAAGAACAATTTTTCATTATATGCATTACGAAGCGGTCGAATCTGGCACTCGTCAATTTTGGGGGGCATACGGAGAGATTGGTATCAGCTTAAAACTTTTCCATTTGTATTGCTTTCGATGAAAGAAATGCTCGTCTTTCTTGAATAGAGGTCGAGATATTTGTTATGGAAGTGTCTACGTACTCCCTGATTGGGGTCGACGTAGTCATGGTAAACTACCGCTCGCTCAGCGAGCCAATCACAATCCAACATTTTGGGGTCCACCTAGACACCATGACTACGTAGACCCCAATCGGGGAGTACGTAGGCACTTCCATTTGTTATTTAAGGAGCTGGAGATCTACCGGTTTAAGAGGTAATATTAGCGGACAAAAATGGATGTCAACGTTTGGTAACTTCTATAGCTTGAGAGTCCTTGGACATAGAAAATTTGCAATTTGTGTGCCTTTATTAATCAACGTTTTTCTTTAAAAGTTTCAAAAAATTCAAGCTGAAATGTGATTTTAATTAGAGGTATAAATCAGGAAACGACAAATGCAGTTTTGGGGACACCTGAATAGACATAAGGGTCTTGAACATCTAGCTCTCACTGGTAAAATTGAAGGCAAACGAGGCAAGGGTAGACCCACCAGAACAATCTACTTGGGGAACCTAAACAAATGGGTAACATGGAAAGATCAGGGAAATGTCGCTTATTTGAGAGCATCCGAGCAAAGAAATGAAGGGAGAACTATGATCGCCGATGTCTGTCGCAGATCTGGCACTGGATGATGATGATGATGATAATGATGATAAAGTGTTGAGCCACAACCCCCCACCCCACCCCCCCAAAAAAAAATTAATTTAAAATTCAGTAAAAATGGCCCCCACACGGGCTGAAATTTGCCGGCTTCTCGATTTCATTATATTGACGAGCATCTGATTTCCCCACGCTGTCTCACATACTATACAGATCTACTGCCCGCCGACTGTGCCGTCTTTGCCAGCGTCTGTGGTGGAGCGGTTAGGCGTTTAGCTATTGCACACGGGAGACCCCTGTTCGAATCCCGAACGGAAAGAACTCATAGGCTAGGCGCGCGCAGGGCAACTTTAGTTGCGCTACTGTTTTCTCGCCCAAATGTAAACAATGAGATAGATAATAAGTACGGCGCGCACAGGCAACTCGGGTTTTTGGAGACTGAAAAGTTTGTGTTTTGTCACAACTTACCGGGAACGCAACTGTTGCTCAAATCTCCTGTGTTACATACCAAACTGACACACAGCACGCACAGGCAACCAAACTGTCTCCGGACTCGACAAGGCCCCGCCACTCTCCACATTTGTTCACTCAGCACAACAGACTTGACAGAGGTACACATAATACATTGTTTTACTGCTGCAAGAAAGGAAGTTGAATAGCGATCCACCTTGGATTGAAAAATTTATTTCTTCCATTCAAAAGAAGCCTGTCCTCTACAACAAGACCTCATACGAGAATAGTTAGAAAACTTTGGGAGGGTATGCTCTCAAATCTTCATGCAGTTTGACAATATGCCCTTTTATAAACTTCTGACTGGCCAAAGGGTGAACTCAAAACCGCTTTTTCCTTTTCTTCTTTCTAAGTGCAATCACAAGAGCACAGACAACAACTGCGTCGTGGAAGTCCATGGCGTCAAAATATGAGGAATTCAGTAATGAATCAGTGATGATGATAGCTTACTGTTGCTTGGCTGTTGCTTAGCTCTGTGCGCGCGCGCGGTGCATAAAATAAGTTGCCCGGAGACAGCAACTGTTGCGAAACTAAAATTATTGCCCTGTACGCAACTTGCCTTTTGGAGTATCTCGTTCGGTCTTTCTGCCCGGGCCCCATGCCGCTCCCACCGCTACCCGAGTTGGCCTTGGCTGGCCATGTCGAAGTACCACCTCCCAAATACTGTGAATTGCATCGATGGGGACGTAAAAACCCCAAAACAAAGCAACTTTACTTCACTTTACCCTTATCCGCCCGCTTATACCCTTTTGGGGGTCTCGAGAAGAAAGAGACGTCTCTCTGTCGCCAGCCGGAGAGCTTGGGTCAGGGGGATGCCGTGAGTTGTTGATGTTTCCTTGACTCCATCTATCCAGGTCTTTCTCGATCGCCCTCTAGCCTTGTTGCCATCGAACAACAACAACAACAACAACAAAAATAATTTGCGTTTGATGAAAAAGCAACGTCGCTGGCCTAATGGTTAGAGTACCACACCCGTAATCGTGAGACTGTGGGTATGGGGGTTCGAACCTCAGCTCGGTCCGACGTTGTGTAGTTGGGAAAGGCACTTTACGCAAATGTCCCACTTGGCTCGGTCCTTTCGGGGATGGACGTTAAACTCGGAGGCCCCACCTCATAGATAATCTAATAGTGTTGATAGGGGCGTTAAATCGATACTATTTCGGGACCTCACTGCTTTCTTGTCCTATCTCCATCTTCTTTAAACATTGAAAATGTGACTTCCTCTTAAGCTCACTCTTTGTTATGAACTTACCGTTTTCACTGTTATTAAAAATAGAGATAGGACAAGAAAGCACCGAGGTGTTCATTTCACCATTTTTATTTTTTTATGAGAAAGAAATAGAAACCGTTTCAAAACGCCAATTCTTACTGGAGGAAGCCAACTGACAGAGCAGCCCAAGGATGGAGAAGAGGAGGAACATGTGAGTAGGATTCATCACTGGCTGTCTGGTCGGTGCACGAGTCTCTCACTGCTCACTGCTTGTTCCACTTTTTTTTTTCTTTTTTTTTTTTTCGTTTTGCTTTGTTTTTCTTTTGCTGTTTTTTTTTTGGCTTGTGAGTTTTTGTTTTGTTGCTTTTCTTTCCACGCAACAAACTGCAATAAAAAAGAATAGATATTAAAAATTGACAAGGGGTTCAGGAGTCAAGAAGAATAACATGTGGTCTGTTCATTAATGATACGGTATGTGATGTCATAGTTGTGGTTCATAAGACACCTGCTACTTACCCCTTGGAGAGCTAGAAAAACAAATGAAGAAGTCTTGGTTGAAGCAAATTATAGAAGACAGCTTAAGACGAATATACGAAAGCGACAGACAAATTTCTTCGGACACACAATGCCAAAAGAAGCACTGGGGAATATTGTAACAACAGGCAAGTTAGATGGAAAGAGAGGCAGAGGCAGACAGAGGGAAAAGATACTGGACAATATGACAACATGGTTAGGAGCAGCAAGAACAACAGACACCATTGCTGCAACGCAAGACAGAGTGAAGTGGAGGTCCATGATCGCCAACGCCAGTCGGCAAGGCACCGGATGATGATGATGATGATGTGAAGTCGATTCGTTTGTTCCACACTCTAACCGTTGAATCTTTACCATAAGTTTCAGTAAAAGTTTTACGGACTTGCGAACATAAAGTTCATTATATTATATGTGCCGACGACTAGAGGTGTTACAAGAGAGTAACCAACATAATATAGATGCAGGCGTAGAGATAACGTCGATAGATGGTGGGAAAGGAACAAACACCACTAGAGCACCCCCCCCCCTCCCTAAATCATCAAGATCTACCGTAAATTCTTTGAGGATGTGACGAACACACATATAATATGTAAGTCGTGGTGGTGAAATCGGGCGCTCGTCAAAATCATGAAATCGAAGAAACTGGCATTTTTCTGCCCGTTTGGCAATTATTATCGAATATAATATTATGTTTTTTCACTCATCACCTTAAAGGTCAATTTAAAAACACATTTCTGGGTGGATTTTTAATGGAAAATGTGAAAGTATAAATTTGTAATTTCTATGAGCTCTCCAACTGTGGAAGTCACCAAACTTTGGCGGCTATTTTCTCGTTCATTTTACCTTAGGAACCAGGCGACTTCCGCCTCCTCCAATCGCAAGTATCTCGACTTCTATTCAAGATAGATAGATATATTTCTTTCTCCAAAAGAAAGGCGCATGAACAAGCTTTAAGATGATGCCAATAACCCCATATGCCCAAAAATTGACGAGCGCCTGATTCCACCACGTCGTGACACATATTATGCCCTATCAGCAGAAGACCAAAGACAAAGTTTCGGTACATTTCCAATAGAGCTGGGCAATGAGTCGCTTCAGCAAAATCCAAATAATATTTTAGTGCACCTCTTCGGCTAATAATATTATTTTGATATGAACCGCTTCGGCAAATGGATAAGAACAACTTTGACAAACGGGTTAGCACTACTTCAGCAAATGGGTGCACCCGCTTCGGCAAACGGGTCAGGAAAGAGAGTTAAGAGTCTGAATTCGGATAATATTTCATTGAGAATTATCCTTTAATCCTTATGGATTATCCAGATTTTGCCCACCTCTATTTTCCAACCAGCAGGCACAAACCAGAAACACGAGTTTGTATGATAATTATATGTGTGACGACGCAGTGGAATCAGGCACTCGCCAATTTTATGGCATATGAAGTTATTGGTATCAACTTAAAGCTTTTAAAAAAATAGATTTTGCTTTTGATGGAAGAAAAAAAACTATTTGTTTGGAAAAGAAGTCGAGACATTTGTGACTGAAGGAAGTGGGAGACGACTTGTTTCAGAGGTCAACATTAGCGAGAAAATGGCTGCCAAAGTTTGGTAACTTGCTTTATTTGAGAGTCTTTGGAAAATGAAAACTTGCTATTTTGTGCCTTTATTAATTAACGTTTTTCTGGAGAATAAAAACAACGTGAAATGTGTTTTCAATTAGACGTATTAAGAGTTAAGTCAAAAGAGAAAAATTCAATAAAATTTGCTAAGCTGGCTGAAACTTGCCTATCTCTTCAATTTCAGTATTTTGACGAGCGTCTGATTTCGCCACGCTGTCTCTTATGTTTCACAGTCTGTATGATATATCGCTATCCTAGAATTACAAAGCTCTATCTACTCAGTACCTAGTTTATAGTCAGTTTTAGTAGAGGTTTTACGGCGCTCGCAACTGCATACGGTCATAAAACTATGAGCACCAGAAGATTAGAGGTGTTACAAGAGAGTAACAAACATAAAAAAAGAAGGGGAGATAAAGGCGATAGATGTTGGATAGGAAAGAAGGAGCAAACCACACCAGAGCACCCGCCAACCACCCACAGTATTTAGTTTGGAGAAGTTTGACGTACACAAAATTCAAATTTTCACAACATGTGTAAAGCGTATTATTCGAATGGAATTCCTTGAATACCATAATAACGACTCTGAATAATCTTACGATCTATTTGAAATCTAATTTTAGCTAGTTTGAGTTACTTCGACCTTGAGGTCAGAAAGCAAATTTATTGTTCTGTCTGCTGTATCAAAAGCATGCGATTATTGGGAGTCGTTATCAGGATATTCGAAGGATTGCATTTTTTTTTTAAAAAGCTTGACATGTTCTGAAACTCAAAGCTTTAAATCGTCAAAATTCTCAAAGTTAGCTACTTAGCAGACAGAAATTTGTAAACCTAGGGTAGCGAAATAGTAAAGAAATATGAACGCTTTGTTATAAACTTCAAATTAAACCATCAATAATTTAAAAAACACCAGCATCGTTACGTACTATTAGCTATGAATTCAGTTCTTTTCACCCTCCACTGTGAAATACGCTTTTTGCGCTCAATGTGTCAAACTTCTGTAAAACTTAGCCAAACAAATCACGTGAAAACCTAACTATTCAATGCACAAGAACACTTAACCATACAACTCTCGCGAATACTTAACCATGCAATTCACGTGGAATTTTACAGTTCAACTTACGTGAATACTTTACCGTTCAACTCACGTAAAATTTGACTGTTTAACTTACGTGAAAATCTAACCTTACAACTCACGTGAATACTTAACTATACAACTCACGTGAATACTTAACTATACAACTCACGTGAATACTTTACTATACAACTCACGTGAATACTTAACTATACAACTCTCGTGAATACTTAACTATACAACTCACGTGAATACTTAACTATAAAACTCACTTGAAAAATTGACCTTACAACTCAAAAAGTGTTGGACTGAACAGTAGGCCCTTGTCTCTGCCACCTCTCTCTCTCTCTCTCTCTCTCTCTCTCTCTCTCTCTCTCTCTCTGTGTCTCTCTCTCTCTCTCTCTCTCTCTCTCTCTCTCTCTCTCTCTCTTTCTCTGTATTATCTCTCTGTATTATATAAATATATATATATTTATTTATTTATTTAATTTTTATATATTTATTTATTTATCTATTTATAAATTATTACACACACACATAAACATATATATATATATATAAATATATATATATATATATAAATATATATATATATATATATATATATATATATATATATATATATATATATAATTTATATACATATGCATCGGGCCACGTACGCAGAAACAAAGACAATCTCACATCGCAAACAAATCTCCAGAACAGAATAACTATTAGATCTATTGTTTCAGCGCCCAGTCACTCACTGTAGCGGATGTCGGACAAAAAATGTCACTGATTGACTGTCACGGAACGTATAAATTTATGTCAAAGTGCTGGGCGGCTAGGTTCTCGACTACTGACAGCTAGCTAGGAATCGTAGGAATCGACTCCGAACCCAAATACTAACTTTCTAATGATGTGATTTCTTCCGATGGTTACCTTGTTGGCTCCGATCATCTGATCTGCAGAATTTAGGATAACCTTGATTTCGGAACACTGCGAAGCATCAACTTTTCTTTTTCAAAAATTAATTCTGTAAAAACAGAAGAAGATTTAAAAGATTAAGATAGCTACTGACCGTCGGTTTACGTAAAAAGAAGTCAGGACTTTTCTTCCGTAGCATTAATCGAGGGAATCGGTTCCGGAATCGATTCTTCGCCCAGCTCTAATTATTAAATGAGTGAAGTGTGCGCGTTTAAGCGGCCCACACACGCTCAAACTTTTTCATCAATAGTATTGACGTCAAACTTTTAGACAGTTTTAACGGTTGCCATACACGCTCAATATTATTGTGCAATATTCAGTCTGTGAACGGCAATGGACGGAGCAATAGCGCTGGCTCTTTCGCTAGTGTGCCGCAAGCGAAGAAGACCAAAACGTGAAGATGACGTAAAATATTGATGAGTGCCCACACATGCTCAATAGTTTGACGGTTTGCACAAAAAATATCAACTGAAACAGATCCATCAATATATTGACGTCAATATTTTTGAGGCCGTCAATACCGCCCCTACACGATAAAAAAAAAGCGTCAAAAAGTTTGACGTCAATACTAATTACTATTGATGGAAAGTTTGAGTGTGTGTGGGCCGCTTTAGTTTCAACTCACCTTTGTATGACCAACATAGTCCAGCCCAGTCCGTCTGATGTCAACTGTAGTGTTCTTTTTCACAATCCCTCCCCCTCT
>NW_004797850.1:472670-474628 GCF_000002075.1 Aplysia californica
GTTCATTTCTCAAGAAACCCACATTGTTCACTTCTTTGCGTAGACAGTGCGAATCTTGGCTCACCATTCGTTGACTGGACCGGATAGAGTAAGGGTGGCTGGTGGGTGGGTAAAAGGGTGAGTGCTTGATTTTTGTCGTGGTTGTGTCTGATTATATACCTTCCTGGGCTTTACTTGTTGTGCCGAGTACCTGACCCGTTCTTGCCCTTACTGTTTCACAAGTGTTTGCTTGTTTGTTTGTTGCTGTCTGTATGTCAGAAAGATCATGACATGTTTTAGAGGCCCCATCAGTGAAGTAGTTGGTCCTACCTGTGCGTTTCTATATATATATATGTCCCTGTCTAAATCGAAAGCTCGAATGTATCATAAGGGTTGTTGTGTCTACAAATTGGGCCAAGATACCGCCTATAATCAAAGGCTAACGCTGCTTTTGATTCTTTTGCATTTAAACGTCTCTCTCTCTCTCTCTCTCCCTCTCTCTCTCCCCCTCCTCTCTCCCTTTCTCTTCTCACCCCCTCTTCTCTCCCCTCCCTCTCCCCCCTTCTTCTTCTCCCCTCCCCAACCCCTCCCCCCCTTTCCCCACACAATAGTCCTCATCACCCCCACAAGCTGTTGCCAGTAGCTGTGATATCCTGTTGTCCCTTCATTCGGATCTCTACCAGAATATTTGGACCGGTGGGGATGGGAGACTCGCGAAAATAAATCACCATCACTATAACATGTGGAGCAAGCAGGCAAAATGAGTCAGTTACTTCTCGTAATCCACAAATGGACCGGAGATATAGGCCAAAAATCGATTCTGGGGTCAAATTTGTATATTTTTTGTATTGATGCGTGTATTATTCTTAAAGTATAACATGCCTTTTATTATTTCATACTTGTTATATGAATCGTAAAAACTTCACCTATAAGCGTGATGTTAGTGTATTCAAGGATTGAACCTGAGAAGTAACTTATTTTGTCAGCACGCTTCACTCATGACCTATCCATTAGCTTTAGTAGAGGTTTTACGGCGCTCGCAACTGCATAAGGTCATATGAGCGTCAGAAGATTAGAGGTGTTACAAGAGAGTAACAAACATAAAAAAGAAGGAGAGGAGATAAGGACGATAGATGTTTGATAGGAAAGAAGAAGCAAACCACACCAGAGCACCCGCTAACCACCCACGACCTTTCCATGTTTGGGTAACAGCATAAAAATATGTGTCACGACGTGGTGGAATCAGGCGCTCGTCAATTTTTGGTTTTGGGCATATAGGGTCTATCTGTATCATCTTAAACCCTTTTCATTAGCCTTTCTTTTGGTAAAAAAAAATATCCATCCACGTTGAATAGAAGTCGAAATGTTATTTTGCAATTGAACGAGGTCAGAGTCGCCTGGTTTCAGAGGTGAAAATAGCGGAAAAAGGCCTCCAAAGTTTGGTAACTTCATTCCATAATCTAAGAGTCCTTGAAAACTGAATATTTACATTTTACTGCCTTTAGTGAATGTTTTTCAGCAAATATCCACACCAAAATGCTTTTTTGAATGGACATAAAGAGTGTTGAGCCAAAAAAGAAATTAGAAAGAAATTACCCATCAGCCAAAAAAAGGAAAAAAAAGAAGAAAAAAAGCCCAATTTTTTAACTTCATTGTTTTGACGAGCGCCTGATTTCACCACGATGCTTCACATATGCTCTTGCAAATAAAAAAAAGCTTCCATGTGACAATATTTTATACTATATTCTTGGGGGCAAAAGTTTGGCACCACCGTTAAATATGAATACTTTTTTCATGGGACATTTATAGATTTATGTTTTACCTTTAGATATGACACCTGCTATAATAATTTGAGCAGCCAATTCAACAACGTGTATAGCAAAACTACTTTGAAAACGTAATAGATTAATGAGGCACGGGCTAAAATGTGCGCGCTCATGAAAATAATTGCTTGCTTTTAATCGATATATATAAATATA
>NW_004797850.1:475072-476316 GCF_000002075.1 Aplysia californica
GTGTGTGTGTGTGTGTGTGTGTGTTCACGTGTGCATGCTCTCGCGTGTGTTTATAGAATATGTGGGGAGGGGAAGGGGGTGGTAGGGTGTGCACAACTTCAGATGAACAGTGTGTATGAAATGAGGCGAGGTTTGAAAAAAAAAATTTATGGACTATATCGTTCAAGGCACCTATCATTCAGTATTGAAACTGGAATTGATTGCAGGGTGATAGCCAAACTGATTTCAAAACCACTAGCCCATACCAATAGAAACTATATTAAAACATATTTTTCGACATTAGCATAGGGCACTGATAAGTCCTTTGTGGCTTAAGTTTGACAGACAATTAATTTTAACTTGTTTTACCCTAAAATACAAAACGAATCCTGATCTGGGCCCAAGGAGAGGCAAAAAGAACATCAACTGCCAAAACCATGTTTGGTTTCAGCAATCACGGGTTTTAAAAAGAATGCAAGACAAACCTTATTTATAAAACCTTTATAGTTAGGCTTACGGAGGAGCAAAAAGTGAAAATAAAAGAGTGTGAACTGAGAGCCGAGCTGGAAGGTCTGTGAGAGCGTGGGATGTAGTGGTCCTGAAAACCTGGCATTCAGTGAGTCACTGCATCATGGACTAAGTTAAGTATTGATTTTTTTTTCGAAAAGCTAAATCACAGTTCAGCAACAAGCCATCATGATGCATAGGCATCCAACATAGAGCTTTCCGAGGGTTAAAAATTAGTATTTCTTCAACGCTACTATTCAATTTGTCATCACTGACAAATCCGACAAACCCGGGAACAACTACCTTCAAGATACAATCATCAAGACTGTGCTCTAATGTTCCTTCATTTATGCACTCGATAGTCGGATGTCAAAACCACTTCCACTTATCGTTTTTATTTTAGCATCAGTTTCTTGCAAATCCGAGATTTTTCGCCCTTGTCCGAAAAGGATGGATGTAGATCTTTCCTACAAAAAGTCCAGGTGTGTGGCTGAAAGACAGCAGTAAGAAGGAGCCAAGGAGTAGCAGTAGAAAAGCTGCAGAAAGAGTCAGGAGACCGGAAGAGGAGGCAAAGGAACTGAGGGGTCGGGGCAGGAAGTGGAGACGAAAGCAGACGACAGAACATTGCCAGAGAGCAGGAACGGGGGTAAAGTTTTAAAGAAGAAAATATATCTGTAACTACCCAGCTTGGAACCCGGGACCTTTGAATCAGAGGCAAACACTTTAACCTCTAGGTCACGAGAGATCCCCACCCCCCC
>NW_004797850.1:477660-479756 GCF_000002075.1 Aplysia californica
ATCATCATCATCATCATCATCATCATCATCATCATCATCATCTTCATCAACATCATCATCATCAGTGTCACTATTTCCAACCAGCACAACAACAACAACAACAACAACAACAACAACAACAACAACAACAACAATAACAACAACAACAACAGCAACAACAACAAAGGTTATTGTAAAGGGAACAACATTATTTTTCTCCACCCCGTCCTCCTTCCTCATTCCTTTATGATTACCTGTCAACCCCACCCCGTCTCTCCTTCCCTTCCACCCCATTCCTCCCTTCCCACTCCCTCCTATCCACCCCACCCCCACTCCCTCCTATCCACCCCACCCCATTCCCCTACTCTCTCCTATCAATCTACAACCGCCTCCTAATTTTGGTCTCCAGTAATCTACCTCCTTACTCTTCCATTCCTCACTATCTGCCAAATGAACTTTGTTGAGAGCTCAAACATTACAGGGGGCTCTCGTGACCTAGAGGCACGGTGTTCACCTGTCATTCAAAGGTCCCGAGTTCGAATCCGGGTAGCGACCGAAAAAAATTCTTCTCTAAAATTGTCTTCTTTCACCTCCTTTTCTGCTCTCTAGCAATGTTCTGTTGTCTGCTTTCGTCTCCACTTTCTGCCCCCCACCCCTTCACCCCCATTTGCCCTCTCCTCTGGGTTTCTAAATCTTTCTGCAGCCTGTCAACTGCTACTCCTTGGCCCCTTCTTACTGCTGTCTTTTAGCCACACTCCTGATCATCTGGAAGGAAAGATCTCCACCTAACCTTCTCGGACAAAGGCAAAAACTCTCGGAGGTCCCTTGTGAAAGATGCGCACGTTCACATTAAAGATCCCTTGGTGGTCCAAAATCGATGAGAGTAGGCTTCTGCCGCCACCCTGGCAAAATTTAAAATTCTATCACTTACCAACTGGAAAATGTCTGGTGTGCCCCGCGCGCTCATGTAACCGTACGCAATTGCGAGCGCCGTAAAATATGAGTCACGAGGGACGTGGGCACCCTCTATCCCATTCCTTACTGGAACCATCTTTAATGTCATCGTGAAGTTTGAAGTGGTTTTTCCCCATAAGATATAAGCCTCTTTTATGGCTTTGTAAGCTTGAAGACGGCAGAGCTTCGGAGGAATATCCAAGCTGCTGAAATGAGATGCTTTAGAGGACTCTTTGGCATCTCATAAAGAACATAGCAGAGTTGACAGGGAAATCCTTCGCCCAAACTCAGGCGCTCGAAAAACAAAAAACAAAACACACACTCACACACACACACACACACACACACACACACACACACACACACACACACACAAAAACGCAATAAAAACCCAACACAATTGAAGGCACTTGATGAGGCTCTCTGTCATACAGCGCCCCTACGATCCTCGTGAATTATGGGATCAGTGACAAGTGACAGTGACTGTGACAGTGAGATAGCAACAGCGACAACGACGGCGACAATGACAGTGACCTGTGATGGTAACAGTGACCAGTTACAGTGACAGTGACAGCAACAGTGGCAGTGACAGCCATAGTGACAAGTGACAGTGACAAGTGACAGTGACAAGTGACAGTGACAAGTGACAGTGACAAGTGACAGTGACAAGTGACAGTGATAGTGACAGTGACAATGACAGCGACAGCGACAGCGACAGTGACAGTGACAGTGACGCATACATCTATTTCCATGCCCGTATCGCTCAATATTTTCTTTCTGGTAGTCAAAGGTTTCTTTCCACGAGTTTGTTGTTGTTGTTGTTGTTGTTGTTGTTGTTGTTGTTGTTGTTGTTGTTGTTGTTGTAAGTGTTTTACCGCGCTCGCAACTGCCTAAGACACATTAGATATTTTCTGTTGGTTGTAAATTTTGAATTTTGCACGACTGGCGGCCAAAGTTTAGTCTTATGGATTTTGGAGCACCATGAGATCTTAAACGTCCAGAACGTGCACTCGGGAACTCCAAGAAGGCTATGTGTAGATCTTTCCTATCTTAAGATCAGGGGTGTGGCTGAAAGACAGCATTAAGAAGGAGCCAAGGAGGAGCAGTTGAAAGGCAGCAGAAAGAGTCAGGAGCCCGGAGGAACGGACAAAGGAGGTTTGTGG
>NW_004797850.1:482252-485339 GCF_000002075.1 Aplysia californica
ACGCACGCGCGCACACACACATGCATACACACTCGCACACGCACACGCACACGCACACACGCACACACACATACAAACACACACACGCACACACACACACACACGCACACACACACACCGATTCCCGAGTCAGAACGCTACTTGATCTTAAATTACCTTTAGTTTTAGTAAAGGTTTTACGGCGCTCGCAACTGCATAAGGTCATATGAGCGCCAGAAGATAAGAGGTGTTACAAGAGAGTATCAAACATAAAAAAGAAGAAGGGGAGATAAGGACGATAGATGATGAGATGTTGTGCCTTAACAAAACTGTAATATCAACAACAAAAAAAGCTCGAAGCAGCCTACAAACTATATTGTCGAAATTGTACTGTATTGGCCAAAGATTTATACGTGGGTTATTAACGGATGCTCTGGTGGCGTTTGCTCCTTTTTCCTATCATGCAATAACTATACACTCAAAACAAAGTCCTTTCAGGCACCTCTGCTGTGAGGTACAGCTACACAGAACTGTTTTGTTTCTTAGTGGGATAATCACAAAGGCCAAATAAAGACGCGAACTTTTCGTCAAATGTATTTTTCTAAATTCAGGAAATGAATAAATCTAAAACCGGGCTCTGTTATCTGGACCTATCTGTCTTTTTGCAGGTACTTGCCAACTTTCAACTCTGTAGCTGTCGTAGTTTTATGGGAAAAGGGATACATGTGTTTCCAAGTTGCCAAATATATAAAAATATGAGGCGTCGGGGTGGAATCAGGTGCTCGTCAAAGTACTAAAATGGAAGAAACGGGCATTTTCCCCGTCAGATTTGGCAACTTTTATCGAAGTTCTGTTCTTGTTTTTTGGCTCAACGCCTTTAAGGTCCATATAAAAAAATATATTGCCTGTAAAATTTAGAGAAAAACGTTTGTTAAAGGTACAATATATGTAACTTTCCCGTTTTCAAAGACTTTAAAGCTATTGAAGTTACCAAGCTTTGGTGGTCATTTTCTCTCTAATTTTACCCCTGAAAACGAGTGATCCCCACCTTTTTCAATCGGAAATATTTCAACTTCTATTCGAGATTCTTGGGTAGTTTTAAAAATCAAAAGCAAGACAAATGAAGAAGCTTCAGATGACACGAACAACTCTACGTGCCCAAAAATTGACGAGCGCCTAATTCCACCGCATCGTGACATGCATTCTTCAGCAATAGATTGCCCGCTTTAAATCATAGTACAACTAGTACTAGTACAGGAGGAAGCAGTCGAACAGGTCAGCGGAAACACTTAAGCCCTCTGCCGCGGCGGTAATTTGCACGAGGAGGTGCTTGGTAGTTGAAGGTTCGAACTCTTGCTCCAACACAACACTTGGTGTCTAGCTGGGGATGTGGTCAAGAAAACAGAACACTTGGTGTCTAGCTGGGGATGTGGTCAAGAAAACAGAACACTGAAACGTCTAGCTGGGGATGTGGTCAAGAAAACAGAACTCTGAAACGTCTAGATGGGGATGTGGTCAAGAAAACAGAACACTGAAACGTCTAGCTGGGGATGTGGTCAAGAAAACAGAACTCTGAAACGTCTAGCTGGGGATGTGGTCAAGAAAAAAGAACTCTGAAACGTCTAGCTGGGGATGTGGTCAAGAAAACAGAACTCTGAAACGTCTAGCTGGGGATGTGGTCAAGAAAACAGAACTCTGAAACGTCTAGCTGGGGATGTGGTCAAGAAAACAGAACTCTGAAACGTCTAGCTGGGGCTGTGCCGTGGTCAGGCAACAGAACACTTGATGTCTAGGTGGGAATGTATCGTTGTCAAGACAACAGAAAACTTGACGTCTGGCTGAGGCTGTGGTCAAGAGGACAGAACACTGGGCGTCTAGCTAGGGATGTATCGTTGTCAGACAAAAGAACACTCGACGTCTAGCTAGGGATGTACCGTGGTCAAGAAAACAGAACACTGAAACGTCTAACTAGGAATGTGGTCAAGTCACCTGTTGGCTTACACCAAGTGGTCACCTCGTCCGCAGAGGAGACGGGAAGTCGTCGTGGCTGTCACTGGTCAAACAAGATCGTTTGTGACAATTTTAAACCTTCCGTTATATCGGCCCGGATCAATTTTTGAGCTGTGACGAAGAGATAGTGCTCGTAGCCACCTACTCTCTGATAACACGTCGTCAACTTTTTAAACAAGATAACAACGACTGAACAAAGGCTGCAGGGACCAAACAATGGACCACCTGACGACAAGAGCGATCAGGCGATATCGATGATGTTAGTTAGTCAGGCCAGGGCTGTCATTTGCCCTAACAATCAGCGACCATGCTGACACTCTGATAAAGGCGAGATGCAATTAATGTGCTTACGTCTGATTGTGCAAATAAAGCAACTCACGACAAAACGCATCATTTTCATAATGTGGAAAATTCAGACCAAAAAAAAGATGACTCTTTAAACATTTGATGTTTCAGTACGATTTTTAGGGACACTTGCAACGCAATTAGATCATGATATAAGTGCTGAGGATTAGAGGTGTTACAAGAGAGTAACAAACACAGAAAAGAAGAAGAGATGAGGACGATATTATTATATCTTTGGTAGGAAAAAAAGGAGGAGACCACACCAGAGTATCCAACAACCTAGCACGATGATTCTTTAATTCAATATCTACGTAGGCCTATATTGTGAAAGAGAAAAAAAACCCTGAATAAAAGCAATTTCGCTGGAACCATTGGCTGCAGTACTTTCTGTAACCAAATGCGAAATCAGCTGCTCGTCAAATTTATAATGAAATCAAGGAAACCGGCATTTTTCTATCAACTGAGCATTTTTTAAAAACATTTTTTAGGTGTTTTTTTTTTCACTCAACATCTTTATATCCATTTTGATAACAATAACAATAACAACAACAATTATTATAAGAAGAACAACAACAATAACAATAACTATAACAATAAAAAAAACTCACCATCACTACTACTACTACTATTACTCCTCCTCCTCCTCCTACTGCTACTACTACTACTACTACTACTACTACTACTACTACTACTACTACTACTACTACTACTACTACTACTACTACTACTACTACTACTACTGGGATGTGGTCA
>NW_004797850.1:486439-490626 GCF_000002075.1 Aplysia californica
AACTACTACTACTACTACTACTACTACTACTACTACTACTACTACTACTACTACTACTACTACTTCTAACAATAAATCGCTTTCGTATAGCCCCTATCCCCGCTCAACAACAAGCTTTACAATGCGCTTTACAATCTATAATCCATTACCCAAGTAGACCCTAGAAAAAACCCAGAAACATTCTCTACCTTCCCGACTGACTGATTGATTGAGTAGGTGTTTTACGGCTCTATTGACTTCGACTTCCCGGGACGCATAACATACAGTGCAAACAGCCGATTAAGCGCTCAAACACTAACAAAAGGCTGGAAAGATCTTTCTCTGCCTGTAACTGAGTACCCATTCCCACCAAGGTGAAGTTAGAAAAATTGACGTAAAGTGCCTTCCCCAAGGACACAACGTCGGGTCCCTGACGGGGTTCGAACCCACATTCCTTTGGTTGCAAGTCCAAAAGCCAAACCAAAAGTCCACCAACACCACAAAAAATATATAACAAAATAAGTCGTACGTTATTTAGGAGAGACGCCAATCGCTATGCAGCAGTCAGTAGCCAAAAAAAAAAGGAAAAAAAGAAAGAAAATTATAGAATATTGTGGCCAAGAGCTTACGGTTCGAATTCTTGAAAGGTATAAATGGTCGCTTTTAAGGACAAATGGGCAAACCCAGATTTCGGGGTTTTTCCAGATATCTTGACCTACAACAAAAGTGGGCATTGCCCTACCTATCCAGGGGAAGTTTGGTTTCATTGGTGAGTATATTGGTTTGGTTATAATAGAGAAAACTCTCCTAGTCGTTTAAAGAAACTGAACAAGGCTCCAAAAACTTTACCTTCGATTTTCTCAAAACAGCATTTTTGGGGAGAGCCCCCTTGTGCTTAAAAGCGACCAAATGACCTTTCAAGCTACTAGAAGAATGCTATTAAACTTTCCTATCGGTCTAGTGTCCCGATAGAGGGGAGGAGAGGGAAGAGTTCTCACTCAGATGTTGAAATGACTAGAAAGATATTCACACTTTGATACTTTAATATAATATGTTGTAACAACATATTGTTACTTTAATACATGAAGCAAACAACATATTGTTACTTTAATACATGTTTAAACAACATATTGTTACTTTAATACATGTAGCAACAACACATTGTTACTTAAATATATGTAGCAACCGCATATTGTTACTTTATTATATGTAACAACATATTGTTACTTTAATACATGTAGCAAACAACATATTGTTACTTTACTATATGAAGTAAGAACATATTGTTACTTTAATATATGTAGTAAGAACATATTGTTACTTTAATACATGTTGCAGCAACATTTTGTTACTTTAATATATGTAGCAACAACACATTGTTACTTTAATACACGTAGAAATAACATATTGTTTTTTTAATATAGTAAGAACATATTGTTACTTTACTATATGTAGTAAGAACATTGTTACTTTACTATATGTAGTAAGAACATATTGTTACTTTAAATGTTGCAACAACATATTGTTACTTTAATACAAGTATCAAAAACAAATATTTTTACTTTAATACATGTACCGACGACACATTGTGACTACATGAGTGTTCACAGTTTAATACATGTAACAACAAACACATTGTGTTAATAATAATTATAATGATAATAATAATGCTACTAATAATAATAATGATAATAATAATAATGATAATAATAATAACAATCACCATCATCATCATCATTGTCATCATCATAACAATAAGCATCATCAAAATGATAATTATAATAGTCCTTCAATGTCTGACAATGGCGAATGCATAAAAATATACTATTATTATGCTGAGGATATATATATATATATATATAGATAGATAGATAGATAGAGATAGATATATATATATATATATATATATATATATATATATATGATATATATATAAGAAGAAATAATATGGCTTAAGACGTGCGTCTTCTACTGTGGCCAATGTGTTTAACTCTGAAAGAGAAGAGTTTGTCCCATTTTGAGCATCTAAAAGCTTCATTTCCACTCGTGGACGAGCACGGCTTGCAGGCTTCTTTCTTAGCCTGTTTTAGTAGAGGTTTTACGGCACTCGCAAATGCATAAGGTCATATGAGCGCCACGGGGTGAATGTCAACAGAGAAGTTCTTACAGGGAGTCAGGTTTACTCTGCTCACCTCTCTAGCTTCAACAGCACAAAGTCTGCTTCAACTATCAAGGTACCCTGGAAATAACGGATTACAAGAGTGTAACAAACATACAGAAGAAGTAAAGGAAAAATGACGATGGGAAGGATTAGTAAAGAAAAACCAGCAGTTCCCTGTTGCACTTCAGGCACAGTTATAAGCATGACATTGATGAATCGGCTGCGCCGGGGAACAACGACTCATGACGTCATTTTACCGGGGAACAGCGACCGGGGAACAGCGACTAGTATTTTACTATATTTCTTTGTTACAGTTGAACTTGGAGTAATCGCCTACAGTATCGAATACAATTAGACCAAACATGTAACATTCGTCTCGATTTCAGTAAGCTTAATAGAGCTCAGTCAAATCTCCCGCCAATCTGTTCCTAAGGAGGAACAAGAAAGAGAGAAGTTGATCACAGCGTAAAGCAATAAGGAGATGTCGCAGGGAGAATTTTAAATAAAAATTTCTTTTAAAATGCCGTCAGCTCAGTAGCAAGTTTGAAAACCGTCTCTAGAATGTTCTTAAAGTTTGAACTTTTCTCTCTCTCTCTCTTCGCATTGTCCTCTTCAGGTGGATGTTATCATTTTCAGTTTAGATGCAGCGATTGCAATTCTCCATTTCATCTTTGTTTCCGATTTGGTATTGTTTCTCCATGATTGGTTTATCATACTCCTACACGATCATACTCTTACTCACATGATCACACACAAACACCCACCCACACACATACACACACACACACACACACACACACACACACACACACACACACACACACACACACACACACACACACACTGACAATCACATAAATTTATATTGGTTTTATTTTATTAAACATGCAATATGTAGGTGTGTCTATCAACAAAGTACAAATACAATGAAAAAAAATCACCAAACAAACTGACAAATAAACAAACACGCACTCGAATTTTAAAGGGAGTCATTGATTTATGAAGCATAGATGTACGTGTGTGTATCATTAAAGCAAAAATATGATGAAAACAAAAAACCAAACAAACAAACAAATAAACAAACATGCAAATGGACTTATGATGGAAGTCGTTTTATGGAGCATACATGTACGTGTGTGTATCAATAGTGTAGAAATGGAGAGACAAAAAAAGAAAACAGAAAAAGAAACAAAAAACAACCAGACAAATACAAAACACACTGGCTCACGAATTTCTACTTGGGATCATTTCACAGAACATAGAAATACAAGATCATGTACATGTGTGTATTGTGTATCGGTTTGAAAAAGATCCCAGGAAGATTATTGAAAAACAGAACAATCAGAACCAAACATACGAAGCTCTCATGGTCTAGAGGTACGCGTTCGCTTTACATTCAATAGGTTCCAGGTTCGAAACCTGACAGGGACGGAAACATTAATTTTTTTCTCTAAAATGTTCTCTTTTCACCTCCTTTCCTTTTTTCGAGATATTTTCTGTCGTCTGCTTTCATCTCCACTTTCTCGCTGTAACACGCCCACCCCCGGCCAGTGGGCTCCTCCTTCCTTTGCTCCTGACTATTTCTACAAGTACTGCTTCTCCTTACTCCTTCTTACTACTGTCTTTCAGCCTCACATTCCTGATCTTAGGGTAGCAGTGATCGAACTTTTGGCTCTCTCGAAAGGAAAAAAAAACACTCGGAGGTCCCATGTGCAAGCTGCGCACTTTAAGCTCTCTTGGTGGTTCTAAACTCGATAAGAGTAGGCTTCGCCGCCACCAAGGCAAAATTCAAAATTAATTCATACCAAAACCTGACAATACTCTAGTCAGTAGAAAGTGATAAAGAGTACCTTCCAAATCTCAATGAGGCTGCCTGAAAGCAAGGGGCCCTACGAAGTACGAAAAGCGGTCACATTCGTAAAAATCAATTGCACTGCAGGTTGAAGAACTCGCAGTCGACTTCCCCTAAGATCTAGTGGAGGAGGAGGAGGAGGAGGAGGAGGAGGAGGAGGAGGAGGAGGAGGAGGAGGAGGAGGAGGAGGAGGAG
>NW_004797850.1:492309-495523 GCF_000002075.1 Aplysia californica
AGGGGCGAAGGCTGACTTGTTTGACAGGGTAATCAAAGTGAAACGGGATCAGAATCAGATATGGCCTGTAGATATCACACAAGAATCTTACTCGAGGCGACGACTCTGAGTTGTGAATGAAAACAAATCCGGAATTCATATTGTATGTTCAACCGCCAAAATAATCGGGAAAGTATCTTTTTAAATATCAGTTCCAACTAAAATTAAATTTAACTTTAGATGTGAATACATAAACACAAAGCAAAGAAGCAAAGATGTCAGTACTAGATCTATATGTTATAGATCTACAAGTGAGTCTAACTCTTTGGTAGAACATGGCAATTATCATTTTTTAAATTTCACATTTGGCTGTTTTTGTTAGCCTTTCGCGGCCAGGAGCTGGTGTCATAATCGAGGTCACGATCTGATTATAGGACGGTAAAAAGTCGAGGAAAAAAAACAAGCACATGGAACAGTCAAGAGATTATTAGGAGTTAGTTCCCCTTACATTTGTGAGGTAGACTCGACCAGTGTTAGTTAGCTTACTTAATCAGGGCTTGCGATTGATTATAACTGTGGTCCCAAAGGGGTGAACAGGGTATATGTGGCAATGAAACAGCTTTGACTGCTATGCCCATGTTCCCTTCAATTCTATTGGTAGACTCTTCCAGCCTTACTTTAAGCTTACTTAATCAAAGCTTGCGACTGCTTATGGAGTGGCCCGAGAGGGGTGAGGAGGCTATTTCTGTGGCCGTGAAACCGTTTTGAAAGTTAGGCACACTGTTCATTGTTGATTACGAACGTCTTTTTACATTTAATTTAAGGGGTTTACGTTTAAGAATGAATTTGACAGCGACAATGTTTCGAAATTAGGAAGGGAAGCAGTGATTATTTGATTATATAGACGCTTCGCCCCTGATATCGAGCATCTCTTAACATAGATGGAATATTATTATGTCAGATGATGCAGAATTTATTTAGCTTTAAATTGATATGTTGTATGAGTGGGTAGTTTAAGGCTTTAACCCGATCATTGGGTGCTTACATTATCAAGTTTCTTTTGGAACCCACTGTATAATACATGTGCGGGTGTGTTACACCCAGTTGTCGGTCAAAGGGATATAAATAGGTTGCCGTGAAAAGGGTTAATATGTAAAGCCCAAGTAACTCTCAGCGACAAATCGTATTACATTCTTCGTATAGTAGAACTGTCAGATTTATCAAACTCCATATTCTGTTTAAAGATTCCATTTTATAGTGTCCAATTCCCTTTAAATTGGGGGAGATTCCTTCTTCTTGAGCCAGATGACTCTTGGCAACAGTTTGCCTGCATTCTGTGTGTTGTTACTCAACAAACGCAAAAAGAGGCCCACGAAGTTATTAGTTGCAAAATTCTAATGACACAAACTCTCCATACGCCCTCTCTTAATAATTTGTTATTGTAGTCTTTGGACTTAATCGTCCACAGACATTCGAGGGATCTGTAGGCCTCTACATCTCAATAAAGAGAATAAGAGATTCTTTCGACCAAGTCACAATAGGCCTACTGCACACTGTACGGCGACTGTGCAGTAGTTGATAGTAGATATCTAGTGTGCAGTGTGTAGTCCTAACAGCTTTGACGTCAGATGCACTTACAACGCACTGGGTGACCTTGATACCTGACTTTAGATTGAAAATAGACAATTGAAAAAAAGTTTGCTCAAGTTTTAAAATATGGCATCAAATCAGGGGTCTATTGTGAGATCAGTTAAAAGTGACTGCTGTCTGTCCTCTTTATGATAGGAAAATACTACAAGATGCAATCTTGGTAGAATCTATAATACTTCTTTTTGTGATCTTCTAAATCCAGCAAGAAAAACTATCAACCGCGAGTTAAATTGTTAATTTGGACACGCTGGTTCCGAATTTGATATTATTTTTACGATTAGACATAGTTTTAGAGGTTTTATTTAAAAATATTTTTGTCGGGCGGCTGGTGTATCGATACCATCATCAATACCGTCACGACGAGGTATTCGCTTAGGGCAGTCGCTGTTCCCCGGACACATTTTTTCCTGTTTTTAAAAATAGAGTCGCTGTTCCCCCGGTGCTCCGGATGAAATCAGCCCATTTACAATAACAATTCTACTGAGCATAAGAACATGGTTAATGCCCCCCCCCACCCCCCCCCTTGGGAATGGCCTAAAGACACTTCAGTCAGTAGCACCGCCCCCCCGGAAGGGGGGGGGGGGGAGGGGATGATTCTTTCTTGGTTTTCTGAACAACAAATCCTGCCATTGTTGTAACAATAAACGATACAAAGCCCCCCACAACTAAATTGTGACGCATTGTGGTGAAATCAGGAGCTTGTCAAAATATAAGAATCGAAGAAACCAACATTTTTAGGCGGTTTGGCAAGTTTTATCATTAAAAAAAATTTTTTTTGGCTTAACAGCATTTATGCCCATTTTAAAACACATAATTTCTGTGTGGATTTTACTGAAAAACGTTGGTTAAAAGTACAAAAAATACAATTTTCAGTTTCCAAAGACTCAAGAAATGGAAGTCACCAAACTTGGCGGCCAGTTTCTCACTAATTTTACACCTCTCCTTCAATTGCAAATATCTTGACTTCTATTCAAGATAGATGGGTAGGGTTGGGTTTTTTTCTTTCAGAATAAGCAAGACAAATGAACAAGCTTTAAGATACCAAAATCTCCACATGGCCAAAAACTGACAAAAGTCTGACTCCACCACGTCGTGACACAATTATCAGGTGGGTGGTTGGCGGGTGCTCTGGTGTGGTTTGCTCCTTCTTTCCTTCTATCGAACATCTATTATAATCCTTATCTCTCATTCTTTTTTATGTTTGTTACTCTCTTGTAACACACCTAATCTTCTGGCGCTCATATGGACCTTATGCAGTTGTGAGCGCAGTAAAACCTCTACTAAAACTAACTAAAAAAACAATTATAATTAGTCAGCTCATCTCAAGTGTCCTCAGTATAGTTTCGATGATCTTTGTCTTGTGTACCCTGGAAATAGTAGAGGAAGGCAGAGAATGAGATGGGAGGACAACATTACAGAGTGGACAGGAAAGACGATGGGTGACAATCTGAGGAAAGCAGAGGACAAAGAGAAATGGCTAGAGCTGGTTGTCAGACGTAGTGGTGCCTCCACGGTTACCCCAACAACGGGATAGAAGAAGAAGAAGAAGAAGAAGAAGAAGAAGAAGAAGAGGAGAAGAGAGAGA
>NW_004797850.1:498013-500144 GCF_000002075.1 Aplysia californica
AGAAGAAGAAGAAGAAGAAGAAGAAGAAGAAGAAGAAGAAGAAGAAGAAGAAGAAGAAGAAGAAGAAGAGGAAGAAGAGGAAGAAGAAAAAGAAGACCCTGTTCTCTTGTGTGCGTACAACGACCTCCACTATGTTTTATCAGCTGTTTTCCGTGTCCATGTTGTACCCATCCTCTTGGCCAAGAGGTTAAGGCGTTCGCCTCTCATTCAAAGGTCCCGGGTTCGAATCCGGGTAGCGACCGAAAAAATGTATTGTCTCCTTTCACCTCTTTACCTGTTCTAGCAATGTTCTGTTGTCTGCTTTCGTCTCCACTTTCTGCCCCCACCCCCTCACCTCCTTTGGACCCTGCTCTGGGCTCCTGATTCTTTCTGCAGCCCTTCTACAGCTACTCCTTGGTTCCTTTTTACTGCTGTCTTTCAGCCACACCCCTGATCTTCTGGTAGGAAGGGTTTCTCGGAGAAGAGCGAAAAATCTCGGAGGTCTCGTGTGCAAGTTGTGAACGTTAAAGATCCCTTTATGGTCCAAAATCGATTAATGTAAACTTCCGTCCCACCCGGGCAAAATTCAAAATGTCCTACCAACTGAAAATGTGTGATGTGTCCCCCGCACTCATATGACCTTATGCAATGGCGAGCGCCGTAAAACACTTACAAAAAAAAAAGAAGAAAAAAAAATGATCAATTCGCTCTCTGACGTCACCTTGCCACCTTCTTTCTGGTGATCGATCTCTTGTTTCCGGTCTCCATTCAGTGCATCTTTTTCGTCTATCTGCCACCCCCTCACATTGGCGATGTGACCAGCTTGCTCATTCCCACGACATCGTTTGTCCAAGTTTGCTGGATGGAGACAAATGGTCGCTTTTAAGCACAAGGGGGCTTATCCCAAAAAATGCTGGTTTGAGAAAACCGAGAGTAAGGTTTTCGCCCCTTGTTCATTTTCTTTAAAAGACAAGGAGAGTTTTCTCTATAACCAAAAAAAAAAAATTAAAAATATACACATCTATGGAACCAAACTTCTACTATGGGTTGGGCAATGCCCACTTTTGGTGTTGGTCAAGATTTCTGAAAGCCCCCGAAATCTGGGTTAGCCCGCTTGTCCTTATAAGCGACCAAATTGTAAAATGGGGAAATTCCTCATCATATAGCGGGGTGGAGTCAGGCTCTCGTCAAAATAAACAAAATGAAGAAACTTGCATTTTTCTGCAGGTTTGTGAATTTTTATCTAATTTTTGTTTTTTGGCTCAACACCATTCATGCAATTTAAAGGACTCATTCATGTGTGGATTTTTCTGAAAACCGTTGATTAAAGGCGCAAAAAAAATGAAAATTTTCAGTTACCGCGGACTCTTAAGCTAAGGAAATAACTAATCTTTGGCGGCCATTTTCTGACTAATTTTACCTCTGAAAACAGGTGACCCCCACCCCCTTCTTTCGCAAATATCTCGACTTATATTCAAGATAAATGGATATTTTTTTCACCCAAATAAAAACAAGTAAACAGGCTTTAAGATGATATCAGTAACTCTATATATGCCCAAAAATTGACGAAAGCCTGATTCCACCACGCTGCCTCACATTTTTCAGTTGGATTGTGAGGCACGTGTTATAGAAGCTACCTTATGTAGATTTCAACTTAATCACAAATTTAATATTGCGGGGCAAGTCCACACCCATATGAGCACACATGCCAAAATGAAAATACAAAGACAGACATACAAGAAATTAAAGCTGAATTGAAAAATAAAAGATGACAGAGAGAAGCAAATTAAATGATTAAAGCTGAATGTCGAACAGATTTCTGCTGGTTCTAAGGGCTGTAAGTAAGTATGGATGTGGAATTCCCCCACCATCCCATACCTTTGTTCATTTCTACCTTTTCTTTCCTCTAATACTTCGAGGGGTCGAGCTAGCGTATTGCCAGGCCCACTGTGTGACTAATATTTTTTTCTCATATAAATTTTTATACACATAATATATGCATAATACTATATTATATTATGCATAATGTTATATAATATTTAAGATGTGACATTTTTATTACTGTAATGCGCCTTGTGCCTTTTTTTAAGAAACTGGAAACGCACAGCATAAATACTATTTCTTTCCTCTAATACTTCGAGGGGTCGAGCTA
>NW_004797850.1:500372-501890 GCF_000002075.1 Aplysia californica
TGGGGGTTGGGGGGATCTCTTTGAATCCACCAATCCATCTTTTTTCTTGGCCTTCTATTCGCCTTGGAGCTGCCAGATCTCATATAGCAGAACTTTGAGGCTGGCTATTGTGGCCCGGTTCTCAGAATGTGTCCAAACCAGCAGTTGATTTGTTGCCTCTGGAGGTGGAGGCCTTGTCACGACAATCTAAATCATCACTCACTAAATGCAGGTACATGTATGCACAAAACGACAAATCACTCACTCAATACACGTACATGTACGCACAAAACGACAAATCACTCACTCAATACACGTACATGTATGCACAAAACGACACATCACTCTCTAAATTAAATATATGAACAAGTATATTATACAGAACGACAAATCCCTCCCTTAATTAAATACATGAACATGACTGTATATATACAGAACGACAAATCTCTCACTAAATTAAATACATGAACATGACTGTATATACAGAACGACAAATCTCTCACTAAATTAAATACATTGAACATGACTATGTATACAGAAGGACAAATCTCTCACTAAATTAAATACAAGAACAAGTATATTATACAGAACGACAAATCACTCACTTGATTAAATACATGAACATGTATGTACGAAGCGACATATCTCTCACTAAATATCTATTATCTATTTGTGGTGGCCGAGTTTTGCTATTCAAAAGGCTTTTTAATGGCTGCATCGATTGACATGCGGTTTTCGCCAAAAGATTCTTTAAAATATTCTCCAGATCATGATGCCCTTCGTTTTTTCAGTTTTGAAACAGTTTTGCAGCAGAAAGCTAATTTTTTTTTTATTTCGCCGATCGCTTTTGTAGGTCGACGCTTCCGTCTTTGAAATTTTGAGAAAATCCGCCGGGTTTGTTTATTTCCAGTCGTACTTCCGTTCGATACTATCGCGCATCGTCGCGCAATACTGAGCACTATTTTAAGTGTGCGACCCATATAGATCTAGCCTCATGTTTTCTTTTTTTACTTGGTGCTAAATTCGACTGTGGTGATCCTTTCGTTTGATGCCCATCATCGCTTTTTTATGCCCCTTTCCAGTAGAGTGTAAATTAGTAAATTAGTACAGAAGGCCAATAACTGTTAGTTGATGTTAATGCACCGATCATTCCTTTCATCGAAAGGGGGCCCAGCTAGTATAATAATACAACTAGCTGTGCCCCCTTTCGATGAAAGGAACGATCGGGGCCTTGACTTTAGCAGAAAGTCATTGGCTTATGATATTTACATTCTACTGGAATGGGGCAATAAATCTTGAGAGATGCAAAAATTAGAAGGTTTAGATCTATACTCTCAAAACGGTGCGCACGGTTAGTGAACGGAAACCCCCTTTTCTAAAATTTGCAGAGACAGAAGCGTCGGCCTACAAAAGCGATCGGCGAAATAAAGAAATTTATCTTTTTGCAGCAAAACTGTCTCAAAACTGCAAAAACGAAGGGCGTCATGATCTGGGGAATATTTTAAAGAATTTTTGGGCAAACACCGCATGTCGATCGAT
>NW_004797850.1:502046-504507 GCF_000002075.1 Aplysia californica
CACACAACAGATAAATGTAATTTATATAATGCAAGTGAACAATTATAAATATAATATTATGCGTCTTATGCATACGTCAAAATAAACCACACGTCATTCCAGTTGTCAAGCGGTAACAACCCCCCCACCTCCCCCACGAAATAACAAATGTGAGATGTGCTGACAAAATGAGTTACTTCTCGCAATCCACAAATTACGGAGATATTGGCCAAAAATCAGCTCTAGATCTGCAGTCGAATTTGTAGATTTTCTGTTGATGTCATTTATATATTCCTGAAGTATATGATGGCTTTTATCATTTCATATTTATAAATTGCAAAGACTTCACCTATAAAGCGTAATGTATCATTTTCCATAGGGTTTGAATCCGAGAAGTAGCTCATTTTATCAGCACGCTTCACATATAATATGATATAACAGATGACCGTCAGATCCAGAAACCTATTCAATTCTAACGAAGACTGCTGCAACAACTGACTCGTCTTTCCAAAATGTATGAACCAAAATAAACAACTAATTTTAAGATTTGACTGATGCAGGAAAACCGTCACTGTCATAGAGCACTCTTTGTATTTCATCATCATCATCCAGTGCCAGATCTGCGACAGACATCGGCGATCATGGTTTTCCATTCAATGCTTTGCTCGGGTGCTCTCAAAAAAGCTACGTTTCCCTGATCTTTCCCTGTTGTCCATTTGTTTAGGTTCCCTAAGTATGTTCTGGGTCTACCCCTGCCTCGCTAGCCCTCAATTTTTCCAGTGAGAGCTAGATGTTCAAGACCCTTGTGTCTATTCAGGTGTCCCAAAAACTGCATTTGTCGTTTCCTTTAAATTGTTTTTAACATTGAGCGTCCCACGTGGGCTTCATCAAGTACTACCTCATTTGATTTCTTTTCCTTCTATGAAACTCTTAGCAGTCTCCTATGAAACTCTTAGCAGTCTTCTATGAAACCACATTTCTGTTGCTTCTATTTTATTTTCACTGTCTTAAGTGATTGTCCAGCATTCACAGCCATATAGAAGGGTTGACCAAACATAGCATTTCAGGACTTTCATTTTGTTGTTCATTGAGATGTTTCTATTTTTCAGGATTGGGCTCATTTTATTGAAACTAGCCTTAGCCATTGCAGCTCTTTGTATTAACCGTAATAATTTAATATAATTGGTCGCTTTTAATGACAGGGGGGGGGGGCGCTATCCCGAAAGAAATGCTGTTTTGAGAAAAACAAAGGTAAAGTTTTTGGACCCTTGTTCAGTTTCTTTAAAAGACAAGGAGGGTTTTCTCTATAACCAAAGCTAATATATACATACCAATGAAACCAAACTTCTCCTATAGGTAGGGCAAAGCCCACTTTTGGTATACGTCAAGATTTCTGGAAACATGTAAATTCTAGGGTAGCCCGCTTGTCCTTAAAAGCGACCAATTATGGTCAACTTCTTTCTATAATCAATCAAGCCATTTAAAGAAAAAGAATGATTTAAAAAAAAAAAGTTAACCGAAATATAAAAAAACACAAAGAAATAGAAAACGAAACTAGATCTATAATTATTCTTGCACTTGTCGTAAGATGGCCTTTTATAAAATAATAATTATAATGTCGTTTTGAATGACATCTTATCCAGAAAACCTTAATCGGCGTCTATAGTGTAGCGGTTAAGCACTCCACCGTCGCACGCAGGAGACCCGGGTTCGATTCCCAGGTGTTGAGTTGTTCGTTTTTTTACCCAGTATCTTGGTTCTTCTGGAACGTTGTGGCCCTCTTGACACAGGTTGATTCTTCTGACAACGTAACGTAATTTAAATTTCTGGGTTCTTTTTTTTCGATCACATACAGGACAAATATTTTGCAAATGCATTGTAACTTTAAATAACTCATAAGTTCTCATTGTAACTTCAAATACCTCATTATTGTAACTTCAAATACCTCATTGTAATTAACTTCAAATACCGCATTGTAACTTCAAATACTTCATTGTAACTTCAAATACCTCATTGTAACTGCAAATACCTCATTGTAACTTCAAATACCTCACTGTAACTTCAAATACCTCACTGTAACTTCAAATACCTCATAGTAACTTCAAATACCTCATTGTAACTTCAAAAACCCCACTGTAACTTCAAATACCTCATTGTAACTTCAAGTACCTCATTGTACTTGGTCACTCCAAAAGTCACATTTAAAACAAAGTGTCCCATTGTTAGATAAAATGTGCCATTGTAAGATAAAGTATACCATTATAAGATAGAATGTCCCATTGTAAGATACAGTATCCCATTATAAGATAGAATGTCCCATTGTAAGATACAGTATCCCGTTGTTAGGTAATCTGCCCCATTGTAAGATACAGTATCCCATTATAAGATAGAATGTCCCATTGTAAGATACAGTATCCCGTTGTTAGGTAATCTGCCCCATTGTAAGATACAGTATCCCATTATAAGATAGAATGTCCCATTG
>NW_004797850.1:505082-507006 GCF_000002075.1 Aplysia californica
CCCCCCCTCCGATTGTAAGATAAAGTATCACAATGTTAAATAAAAATCTCCCATTTTAAGATAAAGTGTCCTATTGTAAGAAGATAAAGTGCCCCATTATCAGATAAAGAGTCCCAATACAATTTGAAATTGTTATGTGCCTTTTGAATAGCAATTTCGCTACATTTTCAAGTTGATAATAATAATATTATGTTCGCTTGAACTATTTATGTTTATATTTGAGGTTACTGCGTGTCTTTTGGAGAGGTCCCCTACGCACGTTGTACACGTAAGAAAATCCCTTGGTGGATCTAAAATCGATAAAAGCAGAATATAGCAGACATCCAGGCAAAATTCAAAATATTTTTTTACTGAGCTGAAAATGTTTCATGTGCCTCTCGCTTTCATATGACCGCATGCTGTTTTGAGCGACGTAAGACACTTACCCCCCCCCCCCCCCCCCCCCCCTTTCCCAAATAAAAAAGAACCCCCGAAGAAATTAAAACATTGTTTTACCAGTACATGTACAATGTACAACCGTTGCGTCACATAACTTTATCCACTAAGACGGTTTTATAAACTCAAACAAATAGAGCACATAATAAAACTGAAACCAGAGTTTGATTCCAAGTATGGCATACAGAAACGTCACTGTTCACAATATTATGCAATAATATAATATACAGTCCAGTACAAAGCAAATTACATACATATTAAATATTGTCGCTGTCTGGCAGTGTTCATGGGGAATCTGGACTTTTCAGACAGACAAACACACAGACAGACAGACATACTGACAGACAGATAGACAAACATACAGACAGACAGACATACAGACAGATAGACAGATAGACAAACATTCAGACAGACAGATAGACAGATGTGGCAGCTCCCATTGTCCACAGTGTATCACCAGACAGCAAAGAAACTACTACTGCGATTTTTCCATCTCGTCTGTCATGGCCTTTGCCTTAAGCAGGCCTGTTGACCCAGATTGTTGTGAAGATAACAAGTTGTTCGAAAATGTGTGAGCGAAAGAAGCGGCTGACAAAATGAGTTACTTCTCGGATTCAAGCCCTATGGAAATAGATACATCACGCTATTTATTTATACAGTATTATAGATCTGTGTCATATCATTATCATCATCATCATCATCATCATCATCATCATCATCATCATCATCATCATCATCTTCATCATCAATACCTTTCACCACTGGTAGGGTATAGGCCACATAAAGTGGCGTTGGTAGCCTAGTGGTTAGGCTACCGGACTCGTGATCGTGAGATTGCGGGTTCTTGGATTCGAGCCTCAGTTCGGCCCGACGTTGTGTCCTTGGGAAAGACACTTTACATGAACTTCCCACTTGGCTCAGTCCTATCGGAGACAGACGTAAAACTAGGAGGTCCGGCCCCTTAAATAACCTAATAGTGTTGATAGGGGCGTTAAACCCACACCATATAGGCCACATACAAGCTCCTTCCTTTTATCTTTGTCCTGGGCCATCCTTCCTAGCTCGTTCCAAGTGAGCTTCATCTCTCTTATGTCCCTTTGCACGCATCTCCTCCATGTTTCTCGTGGCCTACCGCTGCCTCATGTATCTGAGGGGCGTCGTCATATGGTATAGCCTCATGTACACACAGAAACGGAGTAGCTATGAAAAATGGTATAAGTATGATTTTAATGCTTTCATCAACACTGTTAGCCTATTTAAGAGGCAGGACCTCAGATTTTTACCTCCATCTCCAAAAGGACCGAGCAAAGTGGGAAGTTTGTGAAAGGTTCCTTTTCCAAGGACACAACGTCGGATTGAGTTGAGGCTTGAACTCCCGAACCTGAAACTTCACAATTACGAGTCCGGTAACCTAACCACTGGGTCATCGACGCTACTGAAGTAATTCTGTGCTGATCGGTGGTGGCTCTATGTCACGTATATTACATAT
>NW_004797850.1:507221-508785 GCF_000002075.1 Aplysia californica
AAGGGTGACGTCATATGATATAGCCTCCCGCACACAGAGGAATGACGTAATGATCTGCTTATCGATCGTGGCTATATGTCCCACAAAGAAATGACGAACTTCTGAGCTGATCGATCTTGGCTATATGTCTGAGCTGATTGATCGTGACTATAAAGAAAGGACATATTATGAGCTGATCGATCTTGGCTATATGTCTGAGCTGATCGATCTTGGGTATATGTCTGAGCTGATTGATCGTGACTATAAAGAAAGGACATAATTATGAGCCGGTCGATTTTGGCTATATGTCTGAGCTGATCGATCTTGGCTATATGTCTGAGCTGATCGGTCGTGACTATATATGTCTGAGCTGATCGGTCGTGACTATATGTCTGAGCTGATCGGTCGTGACTATATGTCTGAGCTGATCGGTCGTGACTATAAAGAAAGGACATAATTATGAGCTGATCGATCTTGGCTATATGTCTGAGCTGATCGATCTTGGCTATATGTCTGAGCTGATCGGTCGTGACTATATATGTCTGAGCTGATCGGTCGTGACTATATGTCTGAGCTGATCGGTCGTGACTATATGTCTGAGCTGATCGGTCGTGACTATAAAGAAAGGACATAATTATGAGCTGATCGATCTTGGCTATATGTCTGAGCTGATCGATCTTGGCTATATGTCTGAGCTGATCGGTCGTGACTATATGTCTGAGCTGATCGATCGTGACTATATGTCTGAGCTGATCGGTCGTGACTATAAAAAAGGGACATAATTCTGAGCTGATCGTTCGTGGCTGTATGTCCCACACGAAGAAAGGACATAATTCTGAGCTGATCGGTTGTGGCTGTATGTCCTACAAAGAAATGATGAAATTCTGATCAGACGTAACTATACGTCCCACACAAAGAAAGGACATAATTCTGAACTAAAAACTGTCCCACACATAGAAATGTCGGAATTCTGAGCTGATTGTGGATGTATGTCCCACACATAGAGAGGACATAATTCTGAGCTGATCGTTCGTGGCTGTATGTCCCACACATAGAAATGACGAAATACTGAGCTGATCGTGGATGTATTTTAGCACAGGTTTTCCTCATGAGGTGGGGAGGTCAAGGCAGGTTCAGTGACAACAGACGCGTCTCAGAAACCACGCCCCCGGCATCACCTGACGTCACCCAGACAGGTGAGAAGCCCCGCCCACAACGCCAGCCCCGCCCACAGCGCAAGTCCCGCCCACAGAACAAGCCCCGCCCACACGAGCTGGGAACCGGATGCAGCCTCTGCCACTACCGTCACCACCCCTGCCGTTACTACAGCTGCTGCGAATAGCGTCCAGGAGCGAGTGGGTCCGGTGGTGGTGGTGGTGGTTGTGGTGGTGGTTGTGGTGGTGGCGAGGAGGGGAAAGAAGAACGAAGGGGCCGCAGTCGGGCTGGCCGCGCTCGGGTAGAGGCATCGGTCGTAGATGAAGCCGTCCGCCGGCCGGCACACGTGATACTCGTCACAGCAGTCCGAGTCCTTGATGCACATCTTCCAGTAGGGGGAGCAGCAGTTGTAGTGAGGGCCGCACGTCAG
>NW_004797851.1:0-1082 GCF_000002075.1 Aplysia californica
AGAGAGAGAGAGAGAGAGAGAGAGAGAGAGAGAGAGAGAGAAATCAATCAAATCAATCAATAAAAACCAAGTAGTGCTAATCTATATTTATATATCTATCTATTCAATATGACCTGGCTGTACATGTAAATTTGTGCTTTTGGCGTAAATGATTGAAATTGTTTTTTAAGTATTTTTTCGTCAGAGTAATTTGTATATTTATGAAGCTGTGTAAGAAAAGCCGGTCATCCGTACACAGCTTAATGCTTCGTTACATCCCGTTCCTTGGGGTGATTTTTCAGTAAGAGTTTTACGGCACACGCAACACAAAAAAGATTTAGATCATGTTATTAAGTGCTGAAGATTATGGGGAATATTATCAGATATTCTAAAACTTAAAATGCAAAGAAAAAAAAAAGGAGGAGAGATAAGGCCAATAAATATTTGATTGTAGAAAAGATGTCCACCAGAGCACCCGCCAATCACCCACAGATAACAAAGAATGGCGGGCGGGAAAGAAGAACGACAGATAGAAAGAGAAATAGTTGAAAATACGGAGAACGAAACAGCACGAATTCATGGAAAAAAACAACAACTTAGCGGTAAAAATATATAGATCTATAATATATTAGCATTAGATTAGAAGTTCTTTTGTACTGTTTTGTGAATGTTTAAAGTATAATACTTCGTTTCTTTGTCAACAGAAGTTGATCTATATATATATATATATTTAACGAAGTAGCCAGACGGCTCGCCTCTTGTGTATGTTTACCCGACAGAGGAAACAACAATTGTTCACTACGTCTTCTTTTATACCACATCTAGTGTTTGCAGTCTTCGTCTCTGCCTGCCTTTATATGTGTGTGTGTGTATATATATATATCTGGGAGGGGGTGAAGTGCAGTATTTTTGTATTGTTTTAAAACTGGTTACTTGTATATTTGTTGACTTTTGATTTAATGATTAACAAATTATTTGCTTAATGATTTAAAATTATTTAATTAATGATTTTAAAATTATTTACTGCGCTACCAAGAGCGAAATGCTCGCAGCTAAAGGAATTTGAAAACAACAAACAACAACATAAATTATTTATGCGGTTT
>NW_004797851.1:3238-6287 GCF_000002075.1 Aplysia californica
TCTACTAGTGTTAAATTAGCGACGGAAATAAAGTGGATATTCGTGTTCAGCACATCAGTGTATAGATCTAGAAGAAAATGTGACGTCACGTGGCTAAATGTGAGACAGCAGGGAAGTGAGAGAATGCCCCAGTTTGTAAGTCACAAGGACATAGATGTATTACTGTACTACTGCTATGACACGGCAATATGTCACAAGGACATAGATGTATTACTGTACTACTGCTATGACACGGCAGTAAGTCACAAGGACATAGATGTATTACTGTACTACTGCTATGGCACGGCAATAAGTGACTAGTTCATATCTATGTATTACTGTACTACTGCTAAGGAACGATAGATCTAGAGCAATACGTCACATCGCAGTTGGCTCACAACTGAATTCTCGCTGTCTTTGTGGAGGTGTATAGTTTGAGCAAGATCTTTCCTTCCTCGCCTCCTTTCTACTATACTGTGTTTGTGTATCCTTTGAGTTTTAGTAAGTGTTTTATGGCACTTGCAACACAGTAAGGTCATAATTTATAAGCACCGAAGATTAGAGGTGCTACAAGAGAGTAACAAACACAAAAAAGGAGGAGAGATCAGGACGATAGATGTTTGATAGGGAAGAAGGAGCAACCCACACCAGAGCACCCACCAACCACCCACACTGTTTGTAGAGAGGGAAAATAACATGCCTTTTTTACTTTTTCACAAGTCGTCATGTCACTTTTTGTTGTTATAAAAATAGGTAAAAATATTCTTAGATTCTATGTATTTTCCAAGGAAGGAATTTATTAGACATTCAAAATTCCTGATTATGCAAAACTATCGGATCCATTAGAGGTAAGGAAACTAAGAGAAGTTCCAAGTGACCCGAGAAGTTTCTCTACCAGACTGTCTGCGTGTGGTCGACCGTTCTTAGTGCAGATAAAAAAACATCTTACATTATTTACTTGTTGTTGAGTTCATTTCACACGGCAGAGGTAGACAAACTCCACAAACAAAGATCCGTCTTTTCACGAGGACAGAGAAAAAACCCAACAACAAAACAAAAAGCTCCGAGACCCGTGGTGAAACAAAGGAGCCTAACTAGAACAATATTGGAGTAGATCTGTATCTCCACACGTCGCTTCACAAACAACAATACACAGAACAAGTCAAATGGATTCAGAAATTCGCAGCAGGCCCTGTCTACTGTTTCTTCAGTTTGAGAAAATTCCCTGTTTTCTGTGCCGAATTTAATTGCAGTACAAACTTCATACCAATATCACCCCTCCCTTTTTTTGGTAACATTCTTTTGACCGTGGTATAGAATCTAGACCTAGACCTAGTTTTGTTTTTGTTGTTGTTGTTGTATTTTTGTCTCTTTATCTACGCTCGAGAATCACGAAGACAAAACGTTTTCAAACTTGGGAACAGATAGAACCTAGGCCTAGGCCTAGACAAAAGCAAGGTTCATCAATAACAACATTAGTTGAGTCATTTGTACAGTGCATGTAAATCTGTGACTTTCCGATATCACGAGTGTGTGCGTGTTTTGTGGGGAACCCCCCCCCCCCCCCCTCTCTCTCTCTCTCTCTCTACAGGAACAACAATATTATTTAGTTAGTTAAATCATAGCGTGGTACTTGTGAAACAACAGAACGTGCCACCAATGTGTCGCCTACAACAAGCCTACCTGACATAGCCCCCGGGGCTGTTCATCACACAAAGTTCACAAAGATAGGACAGATCTTCACGGGGTCTTTGACACAACGACAGTCGGATGGGTGGTTGGTCATTACATTAAAGGTTCCTATGTTAACTGTCCATACCCTCCCCCCCTCCCCCAACGCCCTTTCATCGTCTAAAAAAGGCAAGTCTTACCACAAACTCACTAACAACGTCTACGACAAATCAGGAGGAAATCTAAGCTCCGTCCTTCAACCTACGATATGTAGGCCCTATACTACCGGGCGATCTGATTTTTGCAGACGTTCTAGATCTAGATCTAGATCTAGATTAGATCTAAATCTAACACACTTAGAGTTAGGGTGAAACTACTTTCGCATGTAGAATGGAATAAAATAACGTATGCTGGTACTGCTGACATCCACTTATCGCTTACCTTCCATTCTTGGTGACGATCATCTCATTGGTAAACTCCTTGAATTTCTCCCATAACTCCCGGTCTTCCAGCACCACGTTCAGATGGCGTTCCGGGTTGTTGTCGCTGTTGCTGCTGCTGCCGCTGGCGTGTTTGTTGTTGTTGTCGTTTTGTTGTTGCTGTAAATCCTGATCCACAGCGGTGAGGAGATGGTTGATGTCCATGGAGGGCAGTGAAGCCATGGCGTCGGGGTTCAAAGGGCCACAGTCGCAGCTTTCTGGTGGGAGCTCGCACTTGAGTGGAGAATCTAACATCGGTGCTGGCTCCAGACGAGATAGGAACTGTTGGAGAGGAAGGGGACACACTCACAACTACACTCTGCCGCACACACTGACAACGGGCGGAGAGACGGCGTACAGCTGACAACAACAATCCAGTGTCGGAGATATGGAGAGAATAGAACACTGTATGGAGAGCCGGCCTGTGAGACTTGCACCAACACACGGGATACGACTTGACGAAGGGAAGGGAAAAAGTTCTCTAAGCGATTCGCATCCCCGTCTGACGGTGTGAAACTAACGAGCCAAAGGACTTACATGTGTTTACTAGCTCCTCTCCAACAGCTTGCAGAAATCACCGCGCCACCCGCTCGCTACTTCCCGCCACCTATCACCTGCCTGGGAGCGAGCCAGGGGGCGGGGCTTCGTCTCACGACTCGCTCTCTCATTGGCCGGCTGTGGAGGGACAGGGGTCGATGAGTCGTTGCTGGCGGGGGTGGGAGGAATTGACAAGCCGGTCGTGAAAGTGACAAGCCCGACTCGGCCCCCAAGGCCTGGGACTGGCGGGAACATGGCGACACTCTGACCTCTCGCCGCGCGCCCTCGCCGCCCGCCCACACTGTGGTTCCCGGGGGGAGGGGGGGAGGAGGCATTGATTAGAGAGCTGGCGAGTGAGAGCGAGGGGCTGAAGGACGAGGGGA
>NW_004797851.1:6387-16692 GCF_000002075.1 Aplysia californica
AGATAGATAGATAGATAGATAGATAGATAGATAGATAGATAGATAGATAGATAGAAAGATAGATAGACAGTTATGAAATGCGACAGGTGCAGAAAAAGCTGCTAAATTACTCACCCCAACACTACACCAATGACGCTGATCAGTGTTCACAAACCTATTGTCTCCACCCTCATCCCGACCACTAAGTGCCACTTACTGGCTAGTGCTTGTTATGACTGGTAACTGTTGTGCCACTTACAGGCTAGTGCTTGTTACGACTGGTAACTGTTGTAGCACTTATGTGCAAAGAGGGGGATAGAAAAATATCATCATTGTTACTCTCTCGTATTGATAAAAGTAGATTTTGTTTAACAACGTAGCTTCTTTTTACCTGTTTAGGGTATGGGTGCGAAGTCGGGTGGCGACTGATGGGGTTTAATCTGGTTGAGTGTTTTAGAAATTAAAAATTTCGTAATGTGCACAATGGTGTCTTTTTACACCCCCATCGATATAATTTAGCTCATTTAGGAGGCTGGCAGCTTCAGTGTCGTCTGTCAGGGCCGGCCCAGGGTGAAAAAGACAACGCCCAAGCAGGAAGGTGGAGATAGATACTCGATGTAATTTCTTCCTCTATAGGAATGGAACCCGGCCCTTGTGTGTATGACAAAGAAGCACCAAATTGCAGCACCACATATAATATATTACAGTTCAGTTCGACTTCTGTTTTATTTTGACAGCTACGATCGAGGCAGCGCTTATTCCAAATCGTAAGCCTAAAGGTCTAGTTTAGGTGTGAGTGATGATTTTCGTGTTGTTTTTTCAACCGGGCCAATGATAAATAACCAACTGTTATCATTTTATTATTTTCAAAGCAGATTATCGTAAGATTGTAAAACACGATTACGAATTGGTAAATGCAAACAGAAATGGTTTGATAGAAGAATACCAACAGAGATACAGATACGCTTTCTGGTGCGTCGACTTTGGAATAAATTTAGTACTGGTCTGGGAGAGGGCAATTTCTGAATGTCTGGCTTTTGCACATTATCTGAGCTTTTGAATCTCAAAAAATATTTCATGATCCTAAATGATCTTCTTTGTGTGTGGGGTTTTTAAAAAAACATTTTAGTACAAGAGAGTAACAAACACAGAAAGGAGAAGAGATCAGAACGATAGATGTTTGGTGGGAAAGAAGGAGCAAGCCACACCAGAGCACCCACGAAACACCCACTTGCGTGTGTGTGTGTGTGTGTGTGTGTGTGTGTGTGTGTGTGTGTGTGTGTGTGTGTGTGTGTGTGTGTGTGTGTGTGTGTGTGTGTGTGTGTAACTCTACTGTGGTTAGTACGACATTCACCCTAATTTTCAAGACCGCCACAAAGTGATTTATTTTATGAAGTAAATTGTGAAGTTATAGTAACTTTCCAAAAGTAATCAATGGCTTCAATGGAGAAAAGTAACGGTATACCCCGAGCACGTTACATTGCACGCATTGAGAGAGTGTTCACTTGGGGTCGGTTTGTCACGATGGTGTTTTGGTAAGAGTTTTACGCCCCAAGTTCAGTCACTGCCACAGGGACTGTCATTTCCGTGTGGGCCTGTTCAGCCACAGCAAGCGCAGCTCTCGAACCTGAAATCTCCTACAGCGCAGACCCATAGTCTCCTGAGACTGAAGAATGCCATACTGTTTTAGTAAGAGTTTTACGGCACTTGCAACACAAGTATAGGGTGATCAAAAATTCGAGGTGTAACTTATTGTCAAATATCTCCCCAACTGTTGAAGATACACTCTCCAACTGTTGAAGATACACTCTCCAACTGTTGAAGATACACTCTCCAACTTCACAGTTAAGTGGACGCGCTCACGGTACGCCCCGTAGATTTTTGTGACCGGCCGTGAAGCCTCGCGCTACGGTGGGTCTAAACAACTCACAGTTTTGTTTCGTTTTGCGAATTGCACTACCACTCCCGATACATCTTTTTAAACAGAAAAGAAAGGTCTTCAAAATGGCGGTCTTCGCGTGAAAATCGGTTCAGTAGAACTGGAAATATTTGCATCTGAAAACAAGGCAGTTTTTACAACGCGATAAAATGAAAACTACTGGCTGTATATTTATGAATCTTTCAGAAGTTATAGATTATCCATTCCAATTCCTTTTGACACCCGAGTTATTTAGCCTGAACTGCGCACAACGCCATGGGGCTTCCCGTAAAAATGCATACAAAAAGCCACACCGCGAATATATGCGATAACGTATTGGGGCGACAATACATTTATTCGCACTTTACTTGTTTCTCCGGACATTAATAATACGTGCGACTATGAAATCATGAACGGACTGACTAAAAAATTCACAGTTTTGTTCCATATTTGGCTCTTGAATAGTGTAGACGATAGCTAAATCAAGATTCCCTGTCTAGAATTTGCAGTAGCAGGCTAGCTGACAGCTGTCACAGAGCCAGCATCTACTAGATCTAACTTACAAATTACATCACGTATGCCTTTGGGCTTTGGAATAGAAATACAACTTGGATTGCACAGTTCTAATTGATGTTAGATTCAGCATCTATCTAGCTATAGTATCCAGAATTAATCATAATTAATCTCATCATAACAATCACTTTTACTAGACAACTTTTTTCTCAAATCACTTTTGCGCCAGCTACTAGTTATGTATGTAGGTCATATGAGCGTGCGAAGCTACTAGTTAGTAGATCTAGTAGAGAACAGGGTTCATAAAGCCACTGCTCAGTCTTTCACTTTCAGTACCTAATAAATGTGTGTTATTATTGTCTGGATATTTTTACTTTTTACATGATCAAATTGTGACAGTTTCTTTGTGGCCAAAGAATGGCAGGAGAATTTTGAGACAGTGAGTCTCTGACTTAATAGGAAACAATAATTGTGCTCATCCATGAAAACTGCTAGTTGAGAATAACTCAGAACAATACAATTGCCATAAGTGGCAAAAAAAAATTATGAAAAAATAAAAGAACGAGATAGGCTATAATTTGTCCCAAGAAAATTGCAAGTGAAAGATCATAAGATAATTTTGTTATTTTCTGGTCATCTTTCCACTGTTTATTATCATGTTCCAGTGGCCTACTACAAAAGTGGTCTCTGATGAACATTTTTCTTGACGTTATAAGCTCTTTTATGCACTTGAAAGCATAAAATACAAAATGTATATATATAGCTTCCCACAAATGTATGTTACTATACTTAGAAAAAGAAGGATAGGGAGCTAACTTATGGTCATGAAGAGGGGAGGTTTTGTTGTTGTTGGTGCGGGATCCGTTTTACGATTAGAAAAACTCTAAAAACAAGTTTTAAAATCTAAGAGAGACCGCAAAAATTTTGAAAGTACTACTTAGTTGGTTTAACTCTAATAATTATGACCAGTGAAGAAAGACAAAGAGAATGCTGCATGATCTGTCGAAACATAACCATTAGCACCAAAGTTATTTCCCTTTTTGTCCATTTCGGGTTATCTGTGTGGGGGATTTTTTACCACCCTGTATCTCTATAAGTAGTATAAGTACCAAAATATATTTCCGTGACTGTGTAAAGGGGTGTTTTGTAGTTGTGTGCATTCTGTGTAAAATTCCCAACAAATTGATGAACAACACTTTTTAAAAATATGCATTTTTTGTTGAGTAATGGTCATTTGTGTTGAGTAATGGTAATTTGTGTTGAGTAATGGTCATTTGTGTAGAGTAATGGTCATTTGTGTTGAGTAATGGTCATTTGTGTAGAGTAATGGTCATTTGTGTTGAGTAATGGTCATTTGTGTAGAGTAATGGTCATTTGTGTTGAGTAATGGTCATCTGTGTTGAGTAATGGTCATTTGTGTTGTTACGTTGCGTTTGGGTGTCACAAAAACCCAGAGTTAAAATGGCCTGAAAGTGGCCAGATTTTAGGTACGAAAAATCGCCATAACTTTTTAACTAATAAAGATATCAACACAATTTAAACTGTTTTATGATCATGAAGGCAGGGACTGCGAAAGTACATTATTTCAAAGAATATCAGACAACTTTGACATTTTCACAAAACTGCCATTTTGTCAACAGATGAATATTCTTTTAATCACCTGTACCATGTATTCTAGAAAATTCCTTAATGAATACTTATGAAAATCGCAGTCCATAGTCTTTACATCATATTAATTGTTCACACCAAAACACACTGGCCCCAGCTCATCACCACTGGACAGGAGGGGCGGGTTACTCTGTTCTTTACTCGACAGTTGTGTGCCATTAATATACTGAGAGTTGTATGTGATGATCCAGGAAGATGGGACCCTCTGTTCTTTACTGACAGTTGTATGTGATGATCCAGGAAGATGGGACCCTCTGTTCTTTACTGACAGTTGTATGTGATGATCCAGGAAGATGGGACCCTCTGTTCTTTACTGACAGTTGTATGTGATGATCCAGGAAGATGGGACCCTCTGTTCTTTACTGACAGTTGTATGTGATGATCCAGGAAGATGGGACCCTCTGTTCTTCCCACCTGTTACTCGTACGTTATAGACATAAACTATAAGAGTTGTTGTTTGTTATAATCTATTAAAATTATTGGAAGATTTGCATATTCTTCCAAAAAATGAAGGCATCAAACCAAGGCCTTGAGCTGCAGGCTGATAATTACAAAAAAATCACTTTAAAAAACCCCACCAAAATGTGTTTCCATTTTAAAAAAATGATAGTTCCACCATTTTTCAACAGTTTTCCAATAAAAAAATGATAGTTCCACCATTTTTCAACAACGTTTTCCAATAAAAAAAATGATAGTTCCACCATTTTTCAACAACGTTTTCCAATTTAAAAAATGATAGTTCCACCATTTTTCAACAACGTTTTCCAATTTAAAAAATGATAGTTCCACCATTTTTCAACAACGTTTTCCAATTTAAAAAATGATAGTTCCACCATTTTTCAACAACGTTTTCCAATAAAAAAAATGATAGTTCCACCATTTTTCAACAACGTTTTCCAATAAAAAAAATGATAGTTCCACCATTTTTCAACAACGTTTTCCAATTAAAAAATGATAGTTCCACCATTTTTCAACAACGTTTTCCAATTAAAAAATGATAGTTCCACCATTTTTCAACAACGTTTTCCAATTTAAAAAAAAAGATAGTTCCACCATTTTTCAGTTCCACCATTTTTCAACAATGTGTTAAAAAAGTCTGAATAGATTCGACTTTCAAATATTTTATTTTGAATTATTTGGAGATAAGGGTCTGTTTTAAAAAGATGCTGAAAACTGTTTTTAAAAGATGTCAAAATCTATTGTTGAAGCATGTTTTCTCTTCTTTAACCTTTCAGTTCTAATCATGATATTGATGTCAACTGAAGGCCGAATTGAAAATGAATTTTTCATGAATAAATACATTAGAAACAATTGAATCATCGTATTTTTTTCTTCAAGTTTGTAAGTGTTCTAAACTTAAACGCTAATTTCCTCAAAATTAAATCTTTATACCCTACCTCGCAAAATGTGCAATATCTCAAAAACTGCTTAAAATATCTCAATTTTTTTTTTAACCCACTGTATTCAGCATTTAATGTCCTGAACTCTCAGGGTTCAATGTTTCTTGGATGTCATGGTGGTCATACTAGCTGTCGCCGACCCTACCCCCCCAAAAATAAATAAATAAAAAATAAATTTAAAAAATAAAAAATAAATAAATGTTTAAAAAATTTTATTAAAAAAATTAATTTTAAAAAATAAATAAATAAATAATGATAATAATAATAATAATAATAATAATAATAATAATAATAATAATAATAATAATAATAATAATAATGAAAATAATATAATAATAATAATAATGATATTAATAATAATAATAAAAATTTAAATGATGATAATAATTATAATAATACAAATAATAATAATAATACAAAAAATAATAATAATAATAATAATAATAATAATAATAATAATAATAATAATACTTTTTTTAAATTAATTAAATAAGGTTTTTTTAAGTTTAAAAAATCAAATTATTTAAGAAATAAAAATAATAATTTAATTTAATGAAATTTTAATGAAATTCAAAAATAAAATAAAATAAAATACTAAAATAAAATAAAATTTGATAAACCACCGCCCCTTTTCATCAATGTGGATCATTTAGGAGGCTGGCTCCTTGGTTCCCTCCTGTGAGGGCCACGTGGGTGAGTAGCTGATGTCTGTTTATTGTGAGAAGATCATAGACACAATACTAGCCTTTTCATTTTGTCATTTAGTTTTCCCTGATGTTCACGGCGACCCCCCCCCCCCCTCCCCCCAAGAAACAACTTTAAAAAATTGTGCAACTTTAGTTTTTTAATATCTCGCACACAATTTGTCTGTCCTGATCGTTTTATGCACGAAAAATTAGGAAATTGTGAAAACTGAGCCCAAAAGTGTGAAATTATGCGATTCTGCTAATTTTAACAAAATATGATAAAGGAAACTAGTCAGAAATTATGCAAAAATGATCAAATTTTGCTAAATTATGCGGGGTGCATAAAACCACGGGGACAGATTAAAATTTGTACTAGAGTGTTGTAATTTGGAACCGATATAATTCATTCTAAATGAATTTGTTTGACATAGAATTCACCAAAAAAAAGAATCTTATTTTGAAAAAGGAAATGGCTTTTATGAAAATCACCTGTAAATGCAAATTGCGCCAATTTGAAAGATCTTGCAAGGAAAATCATGAAACGATTGGGTTTTTAAAAAAATAATGTATTCCTTTCCTTTTATTTTTTAAATTTAATCTTTCCACCCTTGTAACCTTAGAAAATAAATTACTTCTTTTCTCCTACAGAGTTTCTTTTTTTTAATTCTCGAATTCCGAGAACCAATGGCCTATATCCCTTCTTTGGACTCGACACATTTGAACGCGTCATTCAGTCATTCAGTCATTCAGTCATTCAGTCATTCAGTCATTCAGTCATTCAGTCATTCAATCATTCAGTCATTCAGTCATTCAGTCATTCAGTCATTCAGTCATTCAGTCATTAAGTCATTCAGTCATTCAGTCATTCGTCATGTTCAGAGTGGCCAAACACAAGGGCCCACCCAGTACTCAAAGCCAAACACACAGCACACCTTACAGTATGGAGCTGTTTCTAGAGACAATAGGGAGGGGGGGGGTAGGGCGCCCAAATAGACAGCATTAAAATTTGTGGAGTTGATATAACCTGAAAGGTGAATATGGGCTTTGCCAAGGAACCAACAGATAAAGTCGTAGATGAAGATCTGCCTTGAGAATGCGGACCGTTGAGATGTAGGAAAGTCATTGCTGCAGACATCGTCTACGGACAGACGTCTCATGGGGCTCATCTGCTGAATTCTGCACCCTGGTGACGTTTAAAGGGGTGCGAACGGTGTGTGTTTGACCTGAAGAGGTCGTTTTATCTGGGAATTTTTAGTTCTCATTCTCTACAGGTCCTAAAAGATGGACCGTTTCCACCTCGACATCAAAGGAGGCCCTAAGAACACTGTAACATTATTTCCGTTCCTTGTGCGAAACTTACGACATGAGTTGGTGGTGAGGAAATGTTCAACACGAAAAGCTCTCTGCTCTTTATCAATTAATCTTAACCGTGATCTCAACAGGAAAAGGAAACTTGAGAACAACTATCTGCCAACTTCTGTTGGCCTGTTAGACTACTGTAGTTTGCAATATGGCGCAATCGTTGGGACTTTTAGTGGTAGGACCGTAGACCTAATGCGAACTAGTTCGTCATGATACAAAAATGGGGACATAGCTGAAAATGGGTTGTTTTTTTACAGCATAACTGTAGATTTATCTAAAATGAATGTCAGACAAATTCCTATGGGCAAAACGTCAGAGAGGAGAAAAATATATTTTTTAAGTTGTAGAGTTGTTGTTTTTTGTTGTTGTTTTTTGTTGTTGTTGTTGTGGGGGTTGTTTTGTTTTTTTTTTGGGGGGGGTGCAATTGCGCTTCGTAGAAATTTGCTGTGATCGTGAACATGTTTTGTTCACAGCAATTGTCATTTCAGTCGTTTTTTTCGGTTAACATCCGCAACTTCAACAGGTTTGTAACATTGGGGTAAAAGAATGGTAGCGCAACCTATCCTCAATTATCTTTTTAGCTGGTGAATAAATGTCACCTATACTTTGCACGGCAGTTTGTCTCAATTTGTCTTACCTAATCATATTTTTCCCGCTACAATTAAGGCTAGATTTAAAAACTGTTCATCATCAGTTTACGTAAAGTACTACAAACCTCCTTTATGCAAAATGGAACTGTTCACCGCATTTCCTGCTTCTCACACACATTTTGCGTACCCATATGGCCGACGTCACAGCTCACCATTTGCAAAATCTAGAAACCACCCACTGGGATTTAAAAAAATTTTTTTTTTTTATTAAGGAATTTTCTAGAGTAGAGCTAACAGCTGTTTACAAAAATATAGATCGGTTAAGACAAGTTGATACAAGTCACTGTGCAAAAGCTGGAGAGTTTATGCTCTATAGTTGAGGAGATATTGGACAATAAGTTGTGCCACGAATTTCTGACCAGGCTATAAGTCAACAAGCTTCATGGAGGCCGCCATTTTCCCTTCCTCATTTTGAAAGCACATCTATGCCAGATAGGATATAAGACTTGGCAGCATTGCTGTCACTTCAAACAGTACTAAAAGGTCTTCATCTAGACCTACCTACGACAATGTTATTCCTTGACAATAGTCTCAAAGACATTTTCAACATATCAGGCAATAGTCTCAAAGACATTTTCAACATATCAGGCAATAGTCTCAAAGACATTTTCAACATATCAGGCAATAGTCTCAAAGACATTTTCAACATATCAGGCCTCTTACACGTGCTTCAGTGTGTTTATACGCAATACACAAGAGGGGAAATCCGAGCCAAAGAAGGTTTTGATATTCAATGTATTATCCATAAATAATATCTAGCATCTGCGTTTGTCGTGTCCGCCATTTTGAGATTTTTCGGTCCGAAAATCTTCGCAATTTTCCCCACAAAAAAATAGATTAAAATTGAAAACACCGCCGGAGAATGTAAAAACAAAATTACCCCAAACCTTTAATTTTCGAAAGGAAGTTTATTTTCACTTCCGCTTCACTTTGTCTCTTACTTGCTGACATCACGTCGATTTGTTGTTTTCATGTCAAAGATATACAGTACATTACGTACAATTTCTATTGCTGTTCGTCTTATTTTTCCTTATTTCTTATGTTGTAATTTGCTGGTGTGTTTTTTCTGGTTTTGCGTTTTAATTTGTAGGTGTGTTATTTTTTTTCTTGTTATTGTTCTGATGTGCTGTTTTTCTTTCTTTTTTGGGGGTTGTGTTTATAAAGCGTAATGTCATCTAATTTGATGTAGTTCCTTCCTTTTCTAATTTATTTAATGTGTTATTTTAGAGCGTGTCTCCACCCAAACCAAATACTGACACTGGCAGGCCCCTTGTGTGTGATTCCATAATCTACATGTAATATCCCGCACTTTTTCTTGAATTACACAGGTTTAGGTGAAAACAGCCAATTTTTGGGCACACGCCTTTATTGGTTAATCTTTGTGGTTGTTTAATTGCTGTTTTCATGTTTATATCATTCTGTTGTGAAAACTTTCTCTTTCACGTTTTTACTCTCTGCGGATACGAAAGATATTCTGGAAGCTTAAAACAGAGCACAAGAAATTCTGTTGCTTTAGATCAAGTTACCTCTATCAACATTTTGCTATACGTCGTCACAGAGAGTTGAACGCTTGGACATTATTGGCAACTTTTAAGGCAGTTTGGCCTTTTTGGGGGGGCAATTTTTGGCAACTTTTGGACCATAAAATGGCAACAAATGCAGATACTAGGATACGAGAAGATATATGAAACCTGGAAAACAACAGAGCTGGTTGACTATTCGCACAACACATTTCCCAACAGCTTTCCGACTTGTTCCCCAGAACTTCTTGTCGTGAATACAGAAGTCTTGTCAGTGTCGCACATTGTGTGTGTGTGTGTGAGTGTGTGGGTGTGTTTACGTGTGTGTGATGTGAGAATAAACCGTGCCAAGAGAATGTGCGAGAAGGGCTTTAGGACAAGTCGTACAGTAGCAGAAGTAATGATAATGATATCATGAGCAAGACGAATGTACCACGGAGTCCAGTCACTTTGTGTCGGGGGAACTTTTTGACTCTTTTCTTGATTTCCTCCATCCTTTGGATTGTTTTTTTTAAAGTAGGAAGGGTTATAAATCTGAAACATTTACATCCCTAGAAGGAGAAGGAGAAGGAGCAGGAGAAGGAGGAGGAGGAGGAGGAGGAGGAAGAG
>NW_004797851.1:19753-21794 GCF_000002075.1 Aplysia californica
CTATTACCAAACAAAAATACACATCAATGAAACCAAACTTTAAAAGACAAGGAGAGTTTTCTCTATTACCAAACAAAAATACACACCAATAAAACCAAACTTCTTCTATAGGTAGGGCAAAGCCCAATTTTGGTGCAGGTCAAGATTTTTGGGAACCCCCGAAATCTGGGTCAGCCCGCTCGTCCTTAAAAGCGACTCTAAATTGTACGTCATTGCTGCACTGGGAGAGACTACGGAATGGGCTGTCTTCGGGGGAAGTGCTCCCGGCATAACTCCATAGACATTTATACATTATGTAGAAATTGGAAACAGAAAAGTGGGGGTGCAGTTTTATTTTATTCCCAAAAGTGATGGTTTGTGACAGTTGTAAGTGCCACAATTGTTCTCAGCACACTCAAACACGTGAAAACAGTGCCGAGAAATAGACTAAAATGGGTTTGGAACTTTTCTATAAATATACAGGTAGCCTTTTCACCCTAGCAACTCAGTCAGCTTTTTTTACTCGACTTCCGGTTGCTTCCGATGTGGTATATACATGTATAAATGTCTGTGGGACCTCTTCTTCTGAAGAGAACGGAGGGAAGTACCACGGGGGAGGGGGGGTGTGTGACGTCATCTCTATCAGTTCAAGGGGTCAGAGGTTGAATACTGCAGCCAAGACCAAGTTGGAAAACCTACATGGCGTTGCGTAAGCAAAACTACAACCCTTATTGTTTTGTAAAAATTCACTAGAAATATAATTTGAATAAGTTAAGAAATAACAATGTACTCGTAAAAATGTCTAGAAGAGGAAAAGTCATCTCCATATTAGTTGTGTGGAGATTTTTCGTTTGTTTTTCATTAAATACAAATACATTAATAATAATATTACTACGCCTGCTTTCCGAACAGATTTATAACAATAGAATAATATAGTCAACTGGCTCCAGCAATTCATGCTCTTCCCATTCACTACAACAGACACAAGACTTGCTAGTCCTCTTCTGGAGCCTACTAAGAATAAAATTCTTTTTCTTCTTCTCTTCTCTCTCTCCGAAACTGACACGCCGCAGTAAATGGTACATAAAACCCCGTATCATTAGAATACATTTGCATATAAACATCACGTGCTGCATCAGCCCCAACGTACAAGGGTACAGTTATTCGACAAACCTCGTGTGTGAATAACTACCATCCAAGTTGTATATTCGCACTCAGTATAAACAAAGGCGGTGTTCTCTGTCACAACCAAGACTCTCTATGTCGACACGTGCAAATAACACGTCCCATAGGGCCGCAGACAAGGGTCAAACTTTCCACAAAGTTTTTAAAAATTCAAACGGACCTGAAACTTTTTACCAACCTTAAGACAATTCCAACCCCCCCGAAAATACGCCTCACTAAACATTACTCTAGACAATATAGTTTCTCTTTTTAAAAAATATTTTTAAATTGTTTTGCAATGATTGACAATTCATTTCTCTCATAATGACGAATAAACAAATTCATGGGAAGGGTTGCTATTTCCACACCAGTTTTGTCAAACAACCACTGTTTGTCTATAGTTAAAAATGCATTGCTATGTCAAGTACTCTGTACACAGAACGATGATCAGTGACTAAGGAAATGTGGGATGTCCGCGGGGAATGTTCTCTGGTCATCCAAGATTCGTTGAGAGCAACAGCACGCAGCTCCTTTGGTCGGGACTAACACGACACAATGTCGTAGAATATCGTAGAATGTCGTAGAATGTACTAGAATGTACTAGAATGTACGAGAATGTACTAGAATGTCGTAGAATGTCGTAGAATGTACTAGAATGTCGTAAAATGTCGTAGAATGTAACCATAGAAAGGTTCCCCATTGCCGTAGGTCACCACATTCTTCATGACTGCAGACAGAAACTCCATTTGTTGTTAATGTTGTTGTTGTTATTGTTGTTGTTGCTGTTGTTGTTGTTGTTGTTGTTGCTGTTGCTGCTGTTGTTGTTGTTGCTGTTGTTGCTGTTGTTGTTGCTGTTGCTGCTGTTGTTGTTGTTGTTGTTGCTGCTGCTGCTGCTGCA
>NW_004797851.1:26251-27310 GCF_000002075.1 Aplysia californica
CCCCCCCCCCCCCCCCCAAAAAAAAATCTTCGCTTTCATTATAATCTTTTTAAGATGGGTGTGAATGGAGAAGACCATTTTTTCTCAATTTTTATTTGACGTTTGTTTGTTTTGTTATTTTTAGTAAGAATTTTGCGGCACTTGCAACAGAAGTAAGTCATCGAATTGCTCCCAAGATGAGAGGCACAGGTGTAAAAAGAGTGTAAGAAACGCCACCAAAAAAGGGAAGAGGAGAGATAGGGACGATAGATATTTGACAGGAAAGAAGCAGAAAACCTCCTCAGAGCAACGGTCAACCACCCTCTGATAGCTTCTATCTAGAATCTAGGCCTATGTGAGAATACAGAATACACGTTATACCCCCCCGGGCAGTGCAGCTGACTGAAGTAACCTTTAAGCCCTTCCCAAAGGAGGGACATTACCATGTTCTCATGCACACTAGAATTGTAAAACGGCTGATTTATCTATGTCATGCTCATACTGTGTCGGAACAACATAGGGGAACTGCTGCTTTTCTTTCCCCATCCTTACTATGGTCATTCTTTACCTTTTACTTCTGTATGTTTGTCGCTCTCTTGTGACCCGCTCTTTCCGGAGTGCCTTGATAGTCAATGCAGACTTTTTGCTGTTTAGGCTAGAGAGGTGAGCAGAGTAAGCCTGATTCCCCGTTTAGACTTCTCAGTTGACATCCACTCCTTGACGCTCATAAGACTTTGCCAGCGCCGTAAAACAAAAACTATACCCGCAGGTTTGTGGTACCACAACTGGACAGAAACATGGTAGTACTAATATAGTAGATTTGGAAGGTGAACTTCATACCCCTTGCCTTACACTTATAGTAAACGTTGTAGGAGACGATGAGGCAAGGCCGAGCGTATAACTGAGTGAGGAATACAATATTATGTACATGTAGGTCCATTCAAACACCATACATGCGGGAATCTGTACAACTCTTTTACCTTTTGTGGAGATAGTGAACTTAGTACACCTCTGTTTTACGGGGGAGGGGGGAGCAGGGAGAAGGGGGAGCAGGGAGGAAGGGGGAGCAGGGAGGAAGGG
>NW_004797851.1:28642-29162 GCF_000002075.1 Aplysia californica
GCGACTGGGGAGAGAGAGGGCAGAGGTCAGGGGTGAGAGGTGATGTGGAGGGTCAAATGTCAAAGCAGAAGGTAGACCGAGAACAAAATGGAGACTGAAGACTCATGTTGCACCGAATCACGCTAAGAGAGGGACAAGGTCAGAGGTGAAACGTGATTGTATAGGTCAAAGTAATAGGAAGACGAAAAATTATTAACGGAGTCAGGTTAGGTTTAGTAAGAGTTTTACGGCACTTGCAACACAATAAGGTCATCTAAGTGCCGAAGATTAGAGGTGTTACAAGAGAGTAACAAACACAAAAAAGGAGGGGAGATTTGTAAAGATGATAGATGTTTGATAGGAAAGAAGGGTTTTTTTAACGTGTGGGGGAGGGGGTGTTGTTTTGGGTTGTTATTTTGTTTTGAATGTTTTTGTTGTTTTTTGTAGGATCACAGCCCCGTGTCTCCCGTCCCTTAGAGACAACTGCAAGCCCAGATTTACTTTGCATAACGGGAACTGTGAGGGGAACTAACTGTGTGTG
>NW_004797851.1:33309-34597 GCF_000002075.1 Aplysia californica
GGGGGGGTTAGTGCACTTTAGAATGATGAAAAAACAACACAACGCGAAGCCAGTAAGTTTTGCGGGTTACTTTTGTAGGGAAGCATGGACAAATCTTTGAAATCTATTACGTCTTTTGAGTGTGAAGAAAGAGAAGCTCATCGACACAATAACTGTCAAATATACAGCGCTGGGAAGAAGCCAGACAGACAGACAGACATAAATGACGAAGGAGAACAAAAGAAGGAACTGCCAGAGACACCCTCCAGCCACCCACAACTATTACGTCTGCTACTGTGATTGAGAACTTTGCGGAACAAGATCTGAGCTTCTGGGGTATCTGCCGGCTGGCCACCTGACACTTTGTGGCTCACGATTGACCACAAGCGGATCACGGTATCACCTAAATGGCCACTAAAGCTAATGTCTGACCCTCCAAAACAAAGTGATCCCAGCGGCCCCCACTCCAGCCACCTTTGTGCTCAGGTCAGAATTAGGCAAGGCGGATCAGCTCAAAGTTGAAGGGACGTATCGCTCCAAACTCCCATTTCTAGTCCGAGATTAACACTTCTCCAAGCACAGCCGCCTCCAAGACGTCTCAACCGCTGGAATTATTCGGGCCCTTATCTCATCTAGCATTTATGTATAAAACCCACTAAACCTCACACGCTACGGAGTCTTTCTCCAGGACATCAGGGGCCCAAATGAAAAGTGTAACAAAGGGGTGATGTGTGTACAAGATTAGCACTTGTGAACGTCGGGCAGGATTTAATCAATCCGACTCCCGCTCAATAATTTGTGACCTTATCTCGGACTGTCCTACAAGAAATCTGGCGTCTCGACAGGTGCGATAAAGAGCCGTTCTCTTTGAGAAAAAGGCCCATATGAACCGTTAAGCAGACAGTGCAGTCCGGCTCGCGTTGTCGACGAGTGGATGAGAAGGCTCTTGCTGCCCTCGTGGCACACACAGCAGCCTGGAGTGGGTCACTCGAGACGAGCCCGGCAACAGGTAGCGGTGAGTGGCGGGGGGCGTCACCCTAGCCAGATGGTCAGCCGGTCAGTGCCAGACCGCTCTTTGATGTGCCGCGGCTGGCGTGACGGAGATTGGGCGGGGCTGTCTCATGTGAGCGGGGAGTGTGGTTTATGAGTCGGGGAGAAGACGGAGAGGGGAGGAGGGTTGGAGAGGAGAGGAGGGGAGAGGACGGAGAGAGGAGGAGGGTTGGAGAGGAGAGGAGGGAGAGGTAGAGAGGGGTGGAGAGGAGAGGAGGGAGAGGTGGAGAGGAGAGGAGGGAGAGGGGTGGAGAGGAGA
>NW_004797851.1:38803-40173 GCF_000002075.1 Aplysia californica
TCACACACACACACACACACACACACACTCGCGTGTAAAAATCACACGTACACAAACACTATACACAACACTATACACAACACTATACACAACTATATACACAACTATATACACAACTATATACACAACTATATACACAACTATATACATGTAAGTACATTTGTCTTTAAAAGTAATCCATCACTATAGAACTATTTGTTTAAAACCACAAAGCAGGCCAGCTGTGTAGGATACAAGGTCATTTTTATGGACAAGCGGGCTAACCTAGAAGTCGGGGGTTTCCAGAAATCTAGACCTACACCAAAAGTGGGCATTGCTCTACCCATAGGAGAAGTTTGGTTTCATTGGTGTGTATATTTGTTTGGTTATAGAGAAACTGAACAAGGGGCAAAAACTTTACCTTTGATTTTCTTAAAACAGCATTTTTCGGGATAGCCCCCGTGTGCTTAAAAGCGACCATATCTGATTAGGAAGTCTGAGATACTTCAATATCTCCCCAACGTTGGAATCAAACTCCTCTCTTCTGGGGGCAAAACGGTAGCCTAAGCTCTACACCACAGACGCCAGTGTGGACACAGATTCTGTTGTATAATAGCTAGATGTACTCAGACAAGTTCCCTGGGTTTGTATGGTTAAGAAGACGATATGACCTCCACCATTACGCTCCTGTTTGGAGTCAGAATTTCTCTCTCGGATTCAGTCACACGTTGACTCTCCGACTAGACCTACTCAGATTTAGGAAGGGCAAGATCTTAGCACGATGTTTGTAGGATTGCTGAGCACGATGTTTGTGGGATTGCTGAGCACGATGTTTGTGGGATTGATGAGCACGATGTTTGTGGGATTGCTGAGCACGTGCTGGACCGTCCGTGCTGTGTATCCACGGCCTAGTAGGGCGAGCTATTCACACAGAACTGTCTATGACTTTATGAGCTAGGCTTAGTGCTGTACCAGTCCTGACATTACAATGGTTGATATCATAGTCATTTGATGTGCAATAGTATTTAGTGTAGCTTGGAACAAAAACAGGGCAAGTGAGTCGACTCAGAGTTATGGTGTTTGTGGATACAGATACAGGGAGAGAGGGAGAGAGGGAGAGAGAGAGAGAGAGAGAGAGAGAGAGAGAGAGAGAGAGAGAAAGAGAGAGAGAGAAAGCAGGACACAGATACAGACATGGACAAGAACAGAGGCACAGACAGAGACATGAAACGCTCATGTTCTATAAACAATAACATAAACATATGTACAATCACAAGAAGACACAAAAACCGTCATGTGTGTGAGTGATGTCATGTGTGTGAGTGACGTCATGTGTGTGAGTGATGTCAAGTGTGTGGTGGGTCGGGGATCTTTTTTTTTTTGACCCGGGG
>NW_004797851.1:40842-42985 GCF_000002075.1 Aplysia californica
ACAAAGTGACCAGGACAAAGTGACCAGGACCAAAGTGACCAGGACAAAGTGACCAGGACAAAGTGACCAGGACAAAAGGAAAGACCACAAGAGAAGGAAGATGAACTGATGACAAGAACACAAAAATTGTAACAACTTAGGCCAGGCCAGTTGTGGTTGCTAGAACATTTCCCCACCAGTAACGCGTGATTGGCGCCAAGCGCTCTGTGAGGACATCATGTTATATTATGTGTAATTATTGCACGCCGCCTATACCAGGTCCCCCCCCCCTTCCCTCGTCCACCCTTGAAAGTTCACAAGAAAAGATGAATGCTGGGTGTGATGGAAAGAAGATAAGTAACATAACATAGAAGTTCCAATATTTCCCACGGATGACTCTTTTTGAAAAGCTGTGAAAAAACAAAAGTGCTGTCCATACGTTTTCCTTTTGTTGTTGTTTTGTTTGTTTTTTGTTTGTTTATTTGTTTATTGTTTTTTTTCGTTGTCCTTTGTCGACAGCATGGACACCAGTCTTTGTATCCACAGTGCATGACTTAGACATTAGAGAAAATAAGGTGGAAAAAAGAATCAAACAGGACATAAATGGGGTAGTATGGTACATTATATAAATGAAGCAGTGTAGTAGATATGGGGAAGTATACTATAAATGGGGCACTGTTGTATAAATGCGGCAGTCTAGTATAAATAGGCAAAACAGTAGTATAATAAATGGGGTAGAAGAAGATAAATACGGACAAATTATACAAATGTGGAAAACAAGAGAAACGCAACACGTAAGGCATGAAATAATCAACTGTGTCCGCGACGAAGGGAAATGTCGAACTTTGACACTAGAAGTTGTTCTGAACCTAACCGGGAGGTCTAGATTCTGGACTAGTTCGTTTTAGTTAATGAGAGACTTTTTGAGTTTTGAAAGTATCCTTTGTCTGTGGATGTGGATGGACAAGGGACTGGGTGAGGAGATGGGGGCCTCAGAAAAAGCTGTGCTCCATGTTTCTAAGATGGCAGACGGCAAAATGAGACCTACAAAAATGAACCTGCGCATTCGTTACTGTCACCGAGAAGTCAATCAGAGGCTCAGATTGATCAGCTCCGAGCTTCTCATTTATGTAGCATCACAGAAGCACACAGTGCGGTAGAAAAAAGCAGTAGGAATTCAAAAAAATATAGCTACGAAATAGGGAAATCTGTGAGATACATAAACATCAGTTGCACTACAAGTTGAAGAACAACAGTCCACTACCCCCTGAGATCCAACAGGGGAGCGCAAAGAAGAAATAAGGAGATTACAATAAAGAAATATTCATTTGTCAATATCAGCATGCAGGCTACAGTAGCGTAAGAAGGAAACTACAAGCATAAACAGACAGGACAAGCATAAATAGACAGGACAAGCATAAATACACAGGACAAGCATATATACACAGGACAAGCATAAATAGACAGGACAAGCAGAGCCTTCTCCGATATGTCGTTATTGTTACAGAAACCACGCACCCTAAGACACAGTCAGCCCAACACCGTGTGAATGTCTAGCAAGCAGAGGAGATTACAAGTAGATCTACACACACACACACACATGCAGCTAGTACATACGGTGAGAGAAGGAAAATAAAGCACAATGAAGCATGGTGATGATGATGATGATGATGATGATGATGATGATGATGATGATGATGATGACGATGATGATGATGATGATGATGACGATGATGATGACGATGATGATGACGATGATGATAATGATAATGATGATGCGGAGACGAATACGATGTAAGGATGATGATAGAGTGTTGACGATGATGTATTGACTAAGTCTACAGACAACTGTTACTACTGCTACTTTGACTTACCGCTCTTTAGCGTCCAGGAAAGCTTTGGCGAATGGATTGTGCTTGATTTTCAAAGCTGTGATCTGAAAGTAAAATACGACAAAAGTGAAAGACGACGAAAATAAAAGACGATAAAAGTGAAAAGACGACGAAAATAAAAGACGACAAAAGTGAAAGACGACGAAAATAAAAGACGACAAAGTGAAAGACGACGAAAATAAAAGACGACAAAAGTGAAAGACGACGAAAATAAAAGACGACAAAGTGAAAGACGACGAAAATAAAAGACGACGAAAATAAAAGACGACAAA
>NW_004797851.1:43085-43787 GCF_000002075.1 Aplysia californica
AGAGAGAGAGAGAGAGAGAGAGAGAGAGAGAGAGAGAGAGAGAGAGAGAGAACGAACGACATGAAATAGCTTTTTGAATGAAGGGTTTATCTTGGGAAACAACAAAATACGACCTCTTTCTGGTATCATCAACATGGTTTATTCATAGTGGAAATGGAAATCGATTCTGGCACATTACAGGATTGCTCTGGTATGGTCTATGGGTCTTTGGGGCACAGAGAGACCATGGTCTATGGGTCTATGGGGCACACAGAGGGAGACCATGGTCTATGGGTCTATGGGGCACACAGGGAGACCATGGTCTATGGGTCTATGGGGCACACAGAGAGAGACCATGGTCTATGGGTCTTCGGGGCACAGAGAGAGAGATCATGGTCTATAGGTCTATGGGGCACACAGAGAGAGACCATGGTCTATGGGTCTATGGGGCACACAGAGAGAGACCATGGTCTATGGGTCTTCGGGGCACAGAGAGAGAGATCATGGTCTATAGGTCTATGGGGCACACAGAGAGAGACCATGGTCTATGGGTCTATGGGGCACACAGAGAGAGACCATGGTCTATGGGTCTTTGGGGCACAGAGAGACCATGGTCTATGGGTCTATGGGGCACACAGAGGGAGACCATGGTCTATGGGTCTATGGGGCACACAGGGAGACCATGGTCTATGGGTCTATGGGGCACACAGAGAGAGACCATGG
>NW_004797851.1:43887-44555 GCF_000002075.1 Aplysia californica
AAAATAAAAGACGACAAAAGTGAAAGACGACGAAAATAAAAGACGACGAAAATAAAAGACGACAAAAGTGAAAGACGACGAAAATAAAAGACGACAAAAGTGAAAGACGACGAAAATAAAAGACGACAAAAGTGAAAAGAAGCATGGCTGAAAAGAAAAATCTTGGGTGCGATCCTATATGTTCTATGTCGTACAAACACGCTTCTAGGAAGAAACTTTATATTATTCTAATATACATATAGTTCTGTATTTGGTGACAGAAATGTTACTGTCCCCCTCAGCATGTGAGTATAACTGTCTCTAAATATCATGTTCCTTGAAACTGGTCCTGCATGTTCTATCTCAAATACGTTTCTGGCAAGGGATCTTCTTTGGTGTATTTACAATTATACATTTCTTGGAATTGATCCTTGATCTATAAATATACACTTTTTTAAAAAGATCTCATAACGTATCTATAAATACTAAATACGTTTCTTGGAAAAGATCTCAGACGCAATATCCATAAAAAATTCTTTTTTTGTTGTTGTAAGAACTAACTTTCAGTACCAGCCAGCCTGTCTGTACCCACCTTTAAAAATACGTTTCTTGGGAAAACCCCCACAATGTTGAATCTATAATTACATTTCTTGGAACAAACATTACTCTGCCTGGACAAGAACCCCCCC
>NW_004797851.1:44655-46547 GCF_000002075.1 Aplysia californica
GTCTTTGGGGCACAGAGAGACCATGGTCTATGGGTCTTTGGGGCACACAGAGAGAGACCATGGTCTATGGGTCTATGGGGCACAGAGAGACCATGGTCTATGGGTCTTTGGGGCACAGAGAGACCATGGTCTATGGGTCTTTGGGGCACACAGAGAGAGACCATGGTCTATGGGTCTATGGGGCACAGAGAGACCATGGTCTATGGGTCTTTGGGGCACAGAGAGACCATGGTCTATGGGTCTTTGGGGCACAGACAGACCATGGTCTATGGGGCACACAGAGAGAGACCATAGTCTATGGGTCTATGAGTCACACAGAGAGAGACCATGGTCTATGGGTCTATGGGGCACACAGAGAGAGACCATGGTCTATGGGTCTATGGGGCACACAGAGAGAGACCATGGTCTATGGGTCTATGGGGCACACAGAGAGAGACCAGTGGGAGAAATGGGAACGGGAAAAAGTGCTAGGAATTAGAGACTGGACATTGTAAATGGTCGCTTTTAAGGAGATTTTGAGGGTTTCCAGAAATCTTGACCTACACCAAAAACGGGCATTGTCCTACCTATAGGAGAAGTTTGGTTTCATTAGTGTGTATATTTGTTTGGTTATAGAGAAAACTCTCCTTGTCTTTTAAAGAAACTGAACAAGGGGCAAAAAATTTACTTTCGATTTTCTTAAATCAGCATTTTTCGGGAGAGCCCCCTTGTGCTTAAAAGCGACCAAACACAAAGCCTTAAACTCTACACTGAGCTAAAATATCAACAGAAAGTGTCATTCTTCAAAGTAAAAACGTGAGGGCAAAGCTAAAAATCTCACGGGTCAAGCCATATTCTGAACATTCTAAGATTAGTAATCTAGCATTGATCGTATGAACGCGACTTATTTTAAAGAGAAAATGTGAGGCAGCGTGGTGGAATCAGGCTCTCGTCAAAATAATCAAAGTGAAGAAACTTGCATTTTTCTGCTGGTTTGTGAATTTTTATCAAATTTTTGTTTTTTTGGCTCAACACCGTTCATGCCCATTAAAGAACTCATTTCGGAGAGGAATTTTTCTGAAAAAACGTTGATTAAAGGCACAAAAAATGGACATTGTTAGTCACCATGGACTCTTAAGCAAGGGAAATAATGAATCTTTGGCAGCCATTTTCTAACTAATTTTTCCTCTGAAAACAGGTGACCCCCAACTCCTTCATTCTCAAATATCTTGACTTGTATTCAAGATAAATGGATATTTTTTTCATCAAAATAAACACTAGTGAACAAGCTTTAAGATGATAGCAATAACTCTACATGTCCAAAAATTGACGAGAGCCTGATTCTACCACGCTTCCTCACAAATATTCCTTACTCAAAAATGAAAGATCAAAGAGCATAGCAAAACCGTAAGCCCTTTTTAAAGAGCGACTGTAATCCTGGAAGAGCAGTCTTTGATTTCAGCTGATGTTTTTGATTACATACATGGGCTTATTTTTTCTCTTTTTTTTCCTTCTCGCTGTCTTTGTTCTGGGAGTGGGGAGGAGGTCTATTTTACCGAGTATCACTCTTTCTACTGGAATTGGGGAGTGTATCGAGTATCAGTGTCTTTCTTCTAGGAGCGGGGGGGGAGACAGGGGACATAATAGAATTAGTTGTTTGTTTGCTTGTTTTTTGAGTATGTGTTTGTTTGGTAGAGTGTGTGAGTGTGTGTGTTTGTTTGGTAGAGTGTGTGAGTGTGTGTGTTTGTTTGGTAGAGTGTGTGAGTGTGTGTGTTTGTTTGCTTGTTTTTTTACTTGTTCGTTTGTTTATTTGTCTGTCTTTGTGTTTGTTTGAACGTTTCTGTGACTGTCTGCGTGTCAGTGCGTCTGTTTACTTCAGTCAACAAAAGCATATATTTCAACAGTAAATACAT
>NW_004797851.1:46647-50570 GCF_000002075.1 Aplysia californica
TGGGGGGGGGGGGGGGGGGGGGAGATCTATTTAATCGAGTATCACTGTATCTCTGCAGGGATACTGTATCCAACCACACAGGATAGTCCGTGTCGAGTAGGACAGAAGAAGACAGCGAGCTGCATGCTCTCGCGTGTGTCGGCGGGCGGGGAGAACATGTTCAGACAGTCACTAAGTACAAAGTACGAGAGTTGGAAAACGATGAGAAAAGAAAGGATGAGGCCAAGGCTTTGAACACATTCATATTGTCCAACATTGTGCGTGGTTTGTTTGTTCTTCTTAAGCCATTCTCGTGACGCCGGGACAACGACTAGGAAGATATGTATCCTTATGTAGTTGCGAGCGACGTAAAACTCTCACAGAAATATTATTATTGTTTGACAGGTTTCTCTGTGCAACTTCTCTAAAAAATATTGATCTAAATTGTGTCGATGGGGCTGCAAAAATACATCTATTAAACATTTTCCCTTAAGAAAAAGTCAAGCAAAAAATGAAGCGATTTGAGAACACGATGAAGTATAAATTGTTAAAAAACAAATCGCTGACAGCTTTGATATTGCTCGTGTGAAAACAATTGAAAACACACAACAACAATAAGAATCTACCTCAAAGAAGTAACCAAAAACATTTGTTCAGACATTCATGATCCCCGTCCCTCCGTCAATTGAGCAAAACATACATGTCTTGTATACCGCCACCTCCTTCAAAATGGACCGGTTCTATGATATAGCCGTCCTAAGGTTAATTGTGAAATTACCAATAGCGGACCAAAGGTTGATGGACTTTCATCTGATGACATGACTACTAGCATTTACTGTGCCCTGGCTTTTTAAAATGTTCGCACGCTCAGCTCGCTGCAACAATGGGTCTTTTGGGAAAAGGATTTTAAACATAATAATATTTTCTCATTTGACTCGGTCCTCTTGGAGACAGACGTTACATTTGAGAGTCTTGCCTTTGAAGCAATCTTACAGTGATGCAAGGGTCCTTAAACACAGGTCTGTGCAATTTCATTAAATTTATTTCAACGCTAGGAGATCGGGAGGGGGTCCCATCTTAACACAATAAGCCAAGAGCGTCCTTCGGTGGTTAAATAGCAGATTAATGAGGATAACTCCTTTACATTCCGGTTCCCTTTTAGTAGAGAGTCCGACGATCTTTTCTCCTGATCTCATCCAATCCCAGAGGGGCGCACTATCACAAACCTGATCACTCTCAAATAACAAGTGTCAATATAAAAAGGTTGAAAGAAATATCACAAGCAAAGGCTAAAGACCTTAAGAAACAATAACAACCATAACAATAACATCAAATAACACGAGGGCAGAAGAACGGAGGCTGCAGAACACACAGTTGCATAACCTGGTAATGTTGAAGAGAATCGGAAAACAGGAGCTGAGGAAAACACTAGTAGGTTAAAAAATCGTGAACATTCGAACCTGCTCGGATTTTGCGTGTAAATTCGAGCAATATTCAAACTATTGCCAGGATAGTATGTATTTGATTCGAGCAATATTCGAACTTGCCTGGATATTATGTATTTGATTCGAGCAATATTCAAACTTGCCTGAGTATTGCATGTTTAATTCGAGCAATATTGAATTTGCCCTCATATTGCGTGTTCAATTCAAGCGACATTCGGACGTGCCCGTATATTTTGTGTTTGGTTCAAGCGACATTTGAACATGTCAGAAATATAGGTCAGTGGTGCTCACCATCATAGCGTGCCTGTCAACTATTCTGACTCACCTTCCTCCCTCATATATTTCTTATAAACACACAAGCAAACACACGAACATGCACACATACATGCATTGATGCATACAGTCCAACCTGCTCCAACAGCCACCCATATAAGACACTCACCTGTATAAACGACCACTCTACCCCCGCCCTTGCCATGTTTTACACTATAACGACACCGTGTAAGACAACCATTTTTTCAATGAATGATCGTCTAAAACAGGACACCCCCCCTCCAACACACATACACACTCATTCACGCACACATACACACATACACACATTCACACACACACACACATACATACATACACACACGCATACACACACGCACACACACACATACACGCACGCACACACACACCCACACCCTATACATAAAGAAAACAATAAAGGGGGCGTGTATATCAAACTTGACCGACGCTCATGTGACCTAATGTAGTAGCGAGCGACGTAAAACTCTCACAAAAAATGCAACCACAATCCAGAAGACTTTCTATCGAGTTGGCCACCCCCCATGACTACAGCGACTTACGGAACATTCGGCCAACAACACACAAAAAAGTATGCTCGAAGTCGAAGGCATCAGGTATAGAATCTCATGAAGACAGAACTAACACGATGTGTCATAGGAGAAAGAAGTCATTAAATTTAAACAAGGCTAGACATGATTGCAAAGAGATAACCTTACTCTCAGTAATGCGCAGAAACTATCGGCACCAGCGATTCATTGAACAGCTTGCTACAGAATAACAGAATACGTCTATTGTAGTTTGCTTCATCAAAATCCAATAATAGTCAAGACTGTGTTCTCTGATGTAATTTAGCTTCACGTTGGAGCCCACTATTTGCGTTGATTTGGAACCAAACAAAGAGGTTCTATTTATAACCTCTTTGGGAAGCAAACAAAGGGTAGGAAGGGATAGGTTGCGCGTGCACTCGACTGCAACAAGACTGATGTTTTGCATTTCATTTGCGCACTAACGGTGTGCACCAGTGCAGCCAAGATTATTTTGCTACATCAGAACTACAAAGTTCTCTCTGTTCAGTAGATCTACCTAGTTTAGGGAAATTGACGTAAAAAAATGTAGAGTTTCACAATATTTCAAGCTATTTCGAATGTAATTCTTTGAATATCTTGATAGCAACTCCGAATAATCTTACGATTTAAAAAAAAAGCAGATAGAGCATAATTTGATTTATGACCTCGTGGTCTTAGTAACTCAAAACGGCCCAACATGTCAGACAGGACTTTGTAAAATGTACTTCAAAGATAACGTCATTGTAGAGAGCAAAGAGAGGCGACCGGCCTTGATAGTATTAGGTCTAAGCTAGTATTATAATTCAGGTCAAACAAAACGAAAGAGAAACAGACAAAGAGTTGAAGGATAAAAAAACACCAAGGGAAAGATAAGTCTTGTTATAATATTATTGAACTCGTTGTTGTTAATCCAACAGTCTTTGAGAGTGTTTGCACCACAGCCCAGTGCCCTGTTATAACAGCGGACCTCTTCAACATCTACGTTTGTTCTTTGCTGCAGCACAGGGTACTGACTGTGGTAGTGGCAGGAGGAATAAGCTACTACTGAAGAACTTATCCGTCACAGTTTTACTTTCTTCTTCACTTCATGAAAAGCTATAGTTACATTCTTGTTTTGTCTTCATCGATCAGCCATAGGCTCTTTCTGTCTGTCTCTCTCTCTATGTCTGTCTCTCTCTCTTGCTTCTCTTCACACACACAAACACATACACATACACACATACGAACACACACACAAGTATACACACAGCACACGCATAAACATAAATAAAAGAACAGACACATGCACACGCACACCCACCCTCAACTACCTCTCACACACGCACACACACACACACATACACACACACACACACACACACACACACACACACACACACACACACACACACGCACACACACACACACACACAAGTGCGCAAGCGCACATGCATTTAAAAGTTCAAAGAACCAACCACCTGTATCCTGCACATTGTAAACACGAAGCAGGAAGCCTGCAAATCTGAGAGATATAAATAGCCATCAGGGGAGAGAATTGGTTGATGAGACGTGACGTAAAAACAGAGCCCTCTAATGAGTGATGAGTAATGAACTGTGCTCTCTCTCTCTCTCTCTCTCTCTCTCTCTCTCTCTCTCTCTC
>NW_004797851.1:50670-52471 GCF_000002075.1 Aplysia californica
CCCCCTCTCACTCATTCTACGAGCACTGTGCGTCTTTTAGTCACAGTCAGAATCTGATCAGTTTACAGATGACACGCCCACACAGTCAGCTGGTACAACTCATCCTAATTCTTCAGAAAGCTCATTAAATGATGTTTAAGTCTAGGAAGCATTTTCTTTCCTGGAGAGATAAAAAAAACCCCAAACCATTTCATTAAAAAAATCTACCTGCTTTATGTATCTTTTGTCTTTCTTCTTTTTGTTTGTTGCTTTTTTTTCAACTTTTAAGAATTTGAGTTTCAGCAAAATATTTCTTGAACACGCCCATTCAATACCATAGCATAGATTATTAAGAAACTGCAATTGAAAAGAAAAACAAGAATTTCCGAATGTTGGACTTCGTACATAACGTGAATAACTTGTCAACGATCTATCGTCCGCCCCCGCTGTCAGACAGATGTCTCCATCCTTCTCCCAGACACGGGCTGTGGTCTGGCGCTGCTGTCCGGCTCATTGGCAGATATGTGGTAGAAGTATTCTCTCATGCTCGCCGAGATGTTGGAGTCACCCGGCCGAGAGGAATGTGGAGTTCTGTTTGTCACATTTGTCGCTCCGCCTTCTACTCCCCCTCCTCTTCCTCCCCCTCCTCCTACACCTCTTCCTCCTTCCCCGACGCCTCCTCCTCCTCCTCCTCCTCCTTCTCCTCCTCCTCCTTCTCCTCTCCCTCCTCCATCTCCTCCTTCCTCAGCTTCTCTTCTCACTTGTTCATCAACTCTTTCAGAACAACTTCTTTGCTCGGCCTGATTCCCTGAACTGTGCATAAGTGAATTCCTATTTGTACAAGGTTCGGACATGGCACCAGACTGAAATCCCCGAGTTCTAGGCTGGTTTCTCTGACACTCAGACTCGGAACCGCGCTCACTGTGTAAACAGTCCACATCGGAATCATCTTCCGACATCGCGCACACAGATGTGTTCACTTTGGGAAGTGGTCGGAGTTTTAGCGGACGATGTTGATACAATGTCTGATGTTGCTGTTGCTGTTGCTGAGTTGGGCTAGTTTGCTGCTGCTGCTGCTGCTGCTGCTGCTGCTGCTCCAGTTGCTGCTCTGATGACTGTTGCAGAAACACAGTGTCTGTCTCCTCGCTTCCGTTTCTGCTCATTTTATGACACAATTCGGATTCCGCAGAAGCGTGTTTTGTGTTCAGCGCTGTGTATGATTCCCTCCTAGTATTGCTAGAGGACGGAGGGTCTGTGTGTGTACTTCCTCTCTCGTGGTGGTGGCTTTGGAATGGGGAGATAATGGCGATGGGTGGTGAGTGTGTGGTGTGTGTTGTGTGTGGGGTGTGTGTTGTGTGTGATGTGTGTGGGGTGTGTGGGGTGTGTGATGTGTGTGTTGTGTGTGCTGTGTGTGGGATGTATGGGGTAAGTGGTGTGTGTGGGATGTGTGGGATGAGCGGTGTGTGTGGGATGTGTGGGATGTGTGGGATGTGTGGGATGAGCGGTGTGTGTGGGATGAGGGGTGTTGGACGTCCGCTATCGATCACTGGTATCTTCTGCGCGGCCACTGCGCCTGTGCCTGGGTTTGACCCTGTGTTTTGTTTCTCGTCACGTGACTTTGGGATCTGCGTGACTGGCGCGCCATCTGGCGGGAGCACTCGGGAGGGATCAGCGCCTAATCCAATTTCCGTGACGTCGCTAGCCGGAACTCCGGAGGTGGGTCGTCTCCCCCTGCTGGCGGGTTGGTGGGGGAGCGGCAGGGGCGGGGAGGAGTGGATCAGTCGCATCTTTATGGCCTCCTCGTAGTCTGGGGGAGGGGGTG
>NW_004797851.1:53428-56166 GCF_000002075.1 Aplysia californica
TGTGGCTGTTGGACAGCTGCTGTTGGCTCGTGGAGAAGCCCCCTCTGAGCAGTTCCCCGCTCCTGCTGAAATAGGCCACGGGTCGGCGCACGGCGGAAGTGATGGGCTCACTCATGGGCTCACTCATCGGCTCACTCATCGGCTCAGTCATCGGTTCACACGCGCTAGTCGTCTGCGAGGAACCGACGGAGTGACAGGAGAAGCTCGGCGTGATCCCTGCGTCATCGGGCGTCAGTCTGACGTCATCGGGCGGCGTCCCCAGGTTTGAGCGGGTCCCGGCGCCGGCGGCCATAGACAGACCTGGCACGCTGACCGAGGACAGGACTCGCCGACGTCTGTGCAGACGCTCCCTGCCGCCATGTTGCTGCAGCAGCTGTTGCACCTGTGACCTCACAGAGTTCAAGGACGACTCGGTGGAGTCGGATTTTCCGAAGGCCGTACAGCTCCGGAAAGTCTTGACCCTGTTCATGGTCACGGTCGGTGTCCCCGACCTACGGACGATGGAAGTCCCTCTGGCGAGAGTCACGTTGGTCAAACTACGCGGGAACTTGGCGCTTTTGATGGCGCCGTAATCTCCTCGCCGCGTCGTTGTGGTGTCGGCCAGCATGACCTCCGAGTAGCTGGGAGCCACCACGTTGTTGTTTCGTATGCTCATTTCTAGGTCGTCGCTGTTCATCGTGCTCACGCGCGTCATCAGGCCCGTGCACTGCGCGTCATCCGTGACGTAGTTACTGCCGAAGAGTTTGTGCACGTGGTAGTGCAGGTGAGCAGTCTTGTACTCTATGATGGCCCTCAGCGGCCAGGAGAGCAGGACAAGGGAGGCTAGCCAGAAGACGAGGTGACTCACGTACCACGGCAGGTTGTTGGGGTCACGGAAGGCCACCATGTACTCCCGGAAGTTGATGCCCATCAGGTCCATCCCCTCCCGCCCCTCCATGTAGTCGTCTTTGGTCTCGTACTCCTGAGGGGAGGGGGAGGAAGGGGGGGGGGAGAAATTGTACAACTTTGTCAGGAACAAATCATCAAAATGAAGATGGCACAGTTCTCTGCCCACCCTCTTGTAGAACTTTCAATGGAATCGTAGAGCTTACGTTCATAGGAATCGTAGAACTTTCAATGGAAGAAGCTACATGTATTAAAATGAACATGATAATCTTCTGCGACTCTTTTATTTGATCACTACCCTAGATCTACAAAGTTCTATTTCATCAGTACCTTGGTTTGAAAATCTTGACGTACAACAAGTTTAGTTTCCCGACATGTCAAACGTTACCGAATGCAGTTATTTGAATTTCCTGATAACGACTACGAATAATCTAACGATTTTGATAGAACAGAGAGAATTTTTGGTAGCTAACCTCATGGTCTTAGCATCTCAAAACGGCCCAAACTTTCAGAAAGAACTTTGCTTTTCTAAAGTAGCGGAATGACTGGCATGTGCGTGTTCAAAAAGATAGTAGGAAGAGACAATTACATTTGGTTTGGAATAGTGTTCGTTTCCCTCAAAAGTTCTCCACATATCATTCCTGTCACCCTTGTTCAATGAGATGGATACAGCCACGGCAATGTTCAACTAACTAAATTAAGGAATACAATGTGAATTTGGGAAAGCATCCCCCCACCCTTGCGCACACATTCACACAAATACAGAGATGCACACACTTACACACACGAACACACACACATTTACTCATACACACACACGCGCGCACACACACACACACACACACATACACACACACACACACACACACACACACACACACACACACAATATGCCCCTCATCAGATAATACTGCGCCCTCTGTTCCTCAAACTCGTACACACACACACACACACACACACACACACACACAATAAGCCCCTCACCTGAAAAAACTGGGCCCTCTGTTCCTCAAACTCGTACTCTGTGTCCAGGTTGGAGAAGGAGAAACCCTTGCTGACTTTGATCTTGATGGCCGGGAACTTCTCAAGGTCACACAGAGGTCGAGAGATGTCCTTGACCCCGCACTGGGCGAAGTTGAAGGCCGCCCCAGCAGTGGTGGAGTCGACCCTTTCATAGTACACCTGTGGGTTTGGGGTGGGGGGGTGGGTGTAAACAGTTTTTCACGAGATAGTAATATCATATATGTCACGACGCGGTGAAATCAGGCTCTCGTCAATTTTGGGGCTTGTGGAGTTATTGGTATCATTTAAAGCTTGGTCATTCCTCTTGTATTGGATGAAAGAAATACCCATTTAGCTTGAATAGAAGTCGAGATATTTGCCATTGAAGGAGGAGAGGGTAGCCTGGTTTCAAAGGGAAAATCATCAAGAAAAGGACTCCCAAAGTTTGGTAACTTCTATAGCTTGAGTCACTGAAAACTGAAAATTTACATATTTGTGCCATTAATAAACGTTTTTCTGTAAGATTCACATGGAAATGTGTTTTTATATGTACATAAAAGATGCTGAGCCAAAAAACAAAATTTGAAAAAAATTGCCAAACTGGAGAAAAAATGCCTGTTTCTTCGATGTCATTATATTGACGTGTGCCAGAAGATTCCACCACGATGCCTCACATAATTATTATAAAGCACATCACTTCGTGTCGCGCACAACACTATAATGTTATGGCCATGTCAAGACCCACAGGTCAAGTAATGGTTTCAACTGTCACATACGCGAAAATAGAAATCCTGAGAGCGATGCAAATCACCAAATCACTAAATCACTGTACATGTGTTGGTTTACACCCC
>NW_004797851.1:56854-58261 GCF_000002075.1 Aplysia californica
CCTCGCTCTCTCTCTCTCTCTCTCCCTCTCTCTCCCTCTCTCTCCCTCTCTCTTTCTCTCTCTCTTTCTCTCTCCCACTCTATCACTCTTTCTCTGTCTCTCTCTGTCCCTGTCTCCTTCTCTCTCTCTCTCTGTTTCGTTCTCTCTCGCTCTCTCTCCTACTCTCTCTCCGTCTCTCTTTTTCTCTCTCTCCCTCATTTTCAATCCCCCCCCCTCTCTCTCTCTCCCTCTCTGTCTCAGTCTCTTTCTCCCTCTCTCTCTATTTCTCACCCTTCTCCCCTCTCTCTCTACCTCTCTGTCTCACAAAAAACCCACAAAGGCAGAGATAGCTGATCAATTCTGCCGGGCTTCCCCCCGTGATCACAAAGCACTATCAGTCTAATGGGCGCTAAGAAATTCAAGTTGGGCATTGATCAAAGAGAACGCAAAACCTCTGTGATTACATCCTCAAACGTGATTACGCTGCTTAATGCAACCAAAACAAACCAAACCAAACACAAACCCTCCATCATTGTGTTTCGTAAGATTCAACCAAACCCGGCCCAGTAACATTCACAAAGGCTCTCTTTGATATTCAGGCAATGCAAACTAGGGTGCAATTCATCCGAAAATTGCTATAATTGTAAAAATAGGACAATCTGAGCTTTATGGTGCACTGTCCCAGGAAAAAAACCGATGATATTATGACAAGCGGTGATTTTCAAAACAGCAAATTATGCGTTTACGGGTGAGGCAGTAAGAGGCAGTAAGAGGCAGTAAGAGGCAATAAGAGGCAGTAAGAGGCAGTAAGAGGTATGTTTGAGTTATTCGTGTAGTTGTTTATTTTTCTTTTCACCTTTGACGTGACAAGGGAATCTACTGTTTTCTTCTACTACTTTCAGGGCAACCCCACCCCTGCCTTGATACATCAGTCCATAGATGACACGTAGTGAACTGGCAGGTCATTCCTGACACTTTCATTTGTGTCCTGTTAGGTGACATAGTTCTCTACTACTGTAGTTTAGTTTCTGCAAGAGTTCTGGTGCCGACGATTAGCTGTGTAGCAAGGGAGTAATACACAAAGAAAAGACGGAGGAGAGATAGGGCAGAAGATGTTTGGAAGGAAAGAAGGAGGAGAGATAGGGCAGAAGATGTTTGGAAGGAAAGAAGGAGGAGAGATAGGGCAGAAGATGTTTGGAAGGAAAGAAAGAGGAGAGCTAGGGCAGAAGATGTTTGGAAGGAAAGAAGGAGGAGAGATAGGACGGAAGATGTTTGGAAGGAAAGAAGGAGGAGAGATAGGGCAGAAGATGTTTGGAAGGAAAGAAAGAGGAGAGCTAGGGCAGAAGATGTTTGGAAGGAAAGAAGGAGGAGAGATAGGGCAGAAGATGTTTGGAAGGAAAGAAGGAGGAGAGATAGGGCAGAAGATGT
>NW_004797851.1:59435-60793 GCF_000002075.1 Aplysia californica
GGAGCGAGAGAGAGAGAGAGAGAGAGAGAGAGAGGGTTGATCCAGATCTGACTCATTAGCTCTTCGTCTACCGTGAGTCGCCAGTTCAGCTGATTCACGACAGGTTGTTTTATAGTTGTAACAAAATCAGCTGAACGTCAACCCAATCCTTGTCATCTAGAGCCAGACTGTATGTTTATTGGCCGGGGCGTTCATTTTTACACAGGTCGGTGTTTGTTTTATGTAAATAGGTTAAAAAGGAGCGGAGTTAAATGGAGTTCTGGGATGCTGAAAAACTTGGGGTGATAAAATTGGTTCCGCACAGAGGAGAAAAAGCTTTCTGTGGTCTAGGAGTTAATGGCCGGGACTCATTCATCCGAGGTTGTCTCGATGTGTGGACGTCACGCGAGAGGTATACTGCACAGCTTCACAGAATGAACTCCTTGTCTATAGATCCACAAACTGTACAGCTTCACAGAATGAACTCCTTGTCTATAGATCTACATACTGTACAGCTTCGCAGAATGAACTCCTTGTCTATAGATCTACATACTGTGCGTTACACAGAATGAACTCCTTGTCTATAGATCTACATAGACATTATGCGACTGGATATACTGTGCAACTCCACTTAATGAACTCGTTTTCTACAGATCCACATCACCATCAACTTATTCCACTTCCACTTGTTCTGTACTTTATTTCCCCTGTTTTGTGCCCCTGCCTATTCCTATCAAATGACGCCTTTGTGTTTTGTAGACAAGACAGAATGACGTGCAAATATTATTATTTTAATGCGTCAATAAAATAAAGTCAAGGGGTGAAACAAGTGGTAAATGGTGTAGGTTTAACGCCCCTATCCATCAATCATCAATGCCTTTCACCCCTGGTAGGGTATAGACCACATACAAGCTCCTTCCATTTATCTCTATCTAGGCCATCCTTCCTAGCTCGTTCCAAGTGAGCTTCATCTCTCTCATGTCCGTTTTCATGCATCTCTTCAATGTCTCTCGTGGCCTACCTCTGCCTCGTGCTCCCTGTGGGTTCCATTGCAGTGCTATCAATACTGTTACGTTATTTAAGAGGTGGGAACTCCGAGTTTAACGCCCATCTCTAAAAGGACCGAGTCAAGTGGGAAATTCGTTTAAAGTGTCTTTCCCAAGGACGCAACGTCGGACCGAGCTGAGGCTCGAACCCCCAAACCAGCAATCTCACGATTACGAGTCAGGGACCCTAATCACTAGGCCACCCACGCCACATAATGCGACTAGGAATACGGTACAACTAAACATAATGAAATTCCTGTCTACAGATCCGCTTCGTCATAAACCTTTTCCGTTCTGTTTTATACTGCTCTCTCTTTCGCCCTTTTATGGGGG
>NW_004797851.1:63149-64973 GCF_000002075.1 Aplysia californica
CACACACACACACACACACACACACATACACACAGACACACAAACACACACACTACCGGGTCTGGGCGCTGAAACCCTCCGAAATCACAAAAGAGTTCCCCTACCGGGTCTGTATACTTTGTGACTTTGTTCCCGGTTACCGGGTCTGTATACACTTCGTTAAATAAAACATTCTAAGCCCGACGTCTATGGCGTAGCGTTCAGTGCTGGAATCCGATTCTCTAGTGGGGAGACAATTTTTCCAGTATCTCCACGTTTTGTCAGGATAAGATATACCCCTCAGTCTGGGCTGGCCCTGACAGGCAAGGTCGGAGGCCCCGCTCCTGTAATGATCTAAATTTTGTCAATGGGGCCGTAAAAACACCTACAATAAAAAAAACCCATTCTAAAACATCATGGTAAACAGAAGTCGTTGGTTCTCGTGGCCTAGAGGTTAAGGTGTTGGCCTCTCATTCAAAGGTCCCGGGTTCGAATCCGGGTAGCGACCGAAACATTTTCTTCTTTAAAATAGACTCCTTTCACCTAATTTCCTGCTCTCTAGCAATGTTCTGTTGTCTGCTTTCATTTCCACTTTCTGCCCCCACCCCCTCACATCCTTTGCTCCCTCCTCTGGGCTCCTGACTCTTTCTGCAGCCTTTCTACTGCTACTCCTTGGCTCCTCCTTACTGCTGTCTTTCTGCCACACCCCCTGATCTTCTGGTAAGAAAGATCTACACCTAGCCTCCTCTGACAAGGGCGAAAAATCTCGGAGGGCCCGTGTGCAAGTTGCGCACGTTAAAGATCCCTTGGTGGTCTAAAATCGGTTGGAGTAGGCTTCGGCCGCCACCCGGGCAAAATTCAAAATTTCCTACCAACTGAAAATATTAGGTGTGTCCCGCGGGCTCATATGACCTTGTGCAGTTGCGAGCGCCGTAAAACACTTACCCCCCCCCAAAAAAAACAACAACAAAAAAACCCCAAGAAGTCGTTCAATCTATGAACGTTCTAAAACTGCAGAATACGGTCAGTGGCAATATGTCAAGAGTGAATCGATTATTTATGGGTTCTGGAGAAAACATGAGTTTGTGGACGCGATTAATGGACATTAAGACAGAGTGGTTCCCCAGGAACTAGAGCGGAGTAGTGGGGAGAGCTCCTTAAACATCTGACTTGTCTCCCTTCTACGTACATCACCCCGCCCCCGCCCCCTCCCTCAACTGCCACCAAACTCACATTCTCTCCCCCCCTCCCCCCTCCTTTCTCTCTATTTCTCCCCCTCTGCCCACACATAGTATATGTACCCATCTCAGGAAGTTAGTGTCCATTAATTTGCGATGTCAGTAGATGATGATGTCCCCGCATTCAACATAAACATCCAGAAAAATTCCCAACAGCCAAGAAACGGCCATCTTCCCAACCTCACCCCTCCCCACCCTCCCTCACTTTTACAAAAACAACACCTACCTCCTCCAACCACCCCTCTCCTCTTTTCCCCCCCTTTCCCAAAACTATAAACTCACCGAGAATATGACGTTTTAAAAGTTGACCTAACTCATAACTGCAAACATTCAATTCCCGGGAAGACCCGCTAATGGAGAGGGGACGCCATTATTAATGAACAAACCCTGATTACTGCGCGTCAACGCCAGTCGTTACACAAAAGCAGAGCTGTACGTTAGTTTCGGCGCTAATCATGGAATCTCAGGAGCCCAGTTTGACACAGGGAAGCTACTTCACGACCATAAGGTTTGAGGGGGTATCCACGGATCGAAAAGAAATCTAGATCGACAGAGGAACTCACTACGTATGACTTTTTGCTTCAGAGACTAGCCTTCACTTCATCCC
>NW_004797851.1:65559-67966 GCF_000002075.1 Aplysia californica
TTCTTCTTTTCTATATTTCTATATTTCTATATTCCTATATTTCTATCTTTCTATCTTTCTATCTTTCTATCTTTCTATCTTTCTATATTTCTATCTTTCTATCTTTCTATATTTCTATCTTTCTATATTTCTATATTTCTATGACACTATCAAAGAGGGCCACATCCCCAAAGGGGGGACATTTCTCGTTCAAACATAGTAGAATTGTAAATGGGCTGATTCATCATGTCACGCTAATAACTGCCTGATCTACAACAGGGAACTGCTGCTTTTTCTTTCCTGATCCTTACTATTGTCATTTTCCTCTACTTCTTTTGTATGTTTGTTACTCTCTTGTGATCTGCTATTTTGGCGTGCCTTGATAGTCAAAGCAGACCTTGTGCTGTTGAAGCTAGAGAGGTAAGCAGTCTAAGTCTGATTCCCTGTAAAGACTTCTCTGTTGACACCCACCCCTTGGCGCTCATATGACCTTATGCAGTTGCAAGCGCCACCAGTTTAAGACGATTTCTTTTCTCATCGACAATGGACAGTCGTATTGAACAGTTTCAACAGTGTGTTCTGAAATACATGTCCATCGTGTATCTTTCTTAGCCAGAAGCGGTTGTCTTACCTTGTACCTGAGCTCGAGCCTGGTGCAGGAGTGCCAGCACTCTACCAGGTAGACCAGGTAGAGCATGATGACGAAGGCCACAGGTATGTAGATGTAGCCCTCCTTGCAGGGCCCTGCCCGCTCCCCGCCGCGGCCCACTGACGTCTCAAAGTATGGCTGGACGGGCTGGATGTGGAGGAGTGTGGTGGGGTCAAGTTGTTGTTGGTGGTGGTGGTGGTCGTTGTTGTTGTTGTTGGTGGTGGTGGTGGTGTTGTGGTGTGGTTGTTGTTGTTGTTGTTGTTGTTGTTGTTGTTGTTATTGATAAGGATGATGATGTTGTTAATGGTGATGTTGTTGTTGTTGTTGTTTTAGTTGTTGTTGTTGTTGTTTTTTGTTGTTTTTGATGAGGTTGTTTTTGTTGTTGTTGATAAGGATGATGATGTTGTTATTATTGTTGTAGTTGTTAATGGTGATGATGTTGTAGTAGTTTTAGTTGTTGTTTTAGTTTTTGTTGTTGTTGTTGTTGTTGTTGTTATTGTTGTTGTTGTTGCGGCTGTTGCTGTTGTTGCTGCTGTTGTTGTTGTTGTTGTTGTTGTTGTTGTTGTTGTTGTTTTTGTTGTTGTTGTTTTTGTTGTTGTTGTTTTTGTTGTTGTTGACACTTTGGCTTCTGCCTTTGTGTTAGAAAATAGTTCATATTCTCCTATGACCTTATGGGATTGTGAGCGCCGTAAAACACTTACCAAAACAAGAGACTTACTATCTGACCCACAATAGTTTTACATCTCTCGGGGTTGATCAGTTATGAGAACGTCACTTAGCAAAACGACATTTTACATACAACGACACACACATTGTTATGGGCACTTCTGGGGCCATTCTTTCTCGCGGTTAAAAAAAAATTATTCAAATACAGCACTGAATTACATTGTAACGTGCGGTCTGTTAGCTAAGGTAGTTTTTATGAGGGTATAGATATAAACGTCATAGGAAATATTATACTCTCCGCCGATCTTTTGACTAAGGCAGTTTTTGTGATAGTTTAGATATGAACCTCTAGGGAAATAAAAACGCCCCCCCCCCCCACACACACTAAAACTTGGAACTTTCTGGACCAAAAGTGTGCACCTCCAGGATCTCAGCTCTCTGTAGAACCACATTTAGGTCATCATGACGTCATGCAAAAGACATTTGCAACTTTTTATAGGTTAGGGGAGGGGGGGAGGGTCGCAGTTTGCCTATACCATCGTCTCTAGCATCTACAGCTCGTCTCGGAGGGGAGTGTGTTGCTCTTCATTTGACAGAGTAAGAGAGAGAGAGAGAGAGAGAGAGAGAGAGAGAGAGAGAGAGAGAGAGAGAGAGATAGAGGAATAGACAGGGAGACAGAGAAAGAGTGAGTCAGAAAGAGGAAAAGAGAGAGATAGAATAAGTGGGAGAGAGACGGTAAGAGAAACAGAGAGACAGAGAGAAAGTCAGAGAGAGAGAGAGAGAGACGTTGAAAGAGATAGATGGTCTGAGAGACAGAGAGAGAGATGGACAGAAAGACAGAGAGAGAGATAGACAGAGAAACACACACAGAGAGAGAGAGAGAGAGAGAGAGAGAGAGAGAGAGAGAGAGAGAGAGAGAGAGAGAAGAGAGCATGCATGTTGAATGCTACTGCATCTGTTGATGACAACACAGTTCGCTGTTCCACGCAGAAAACGTATGTTCGATTCCCGAAACTGGGCTGTGCCTAGGGGTGATTTATCGAGAATTTCGGTCTGCTGCTTGATCCCTGGGAGCTCAGCTTGGCCCTGACAGGCAGGGCCACCCCACCCCAC
>NW_004797851.1:68066-71005 GCF_000002075.1 Aplysia californica
TGACCCCCCCCCCCAAAGTGACCTGAATTATGTCTATGGGGTCAGAAGCCATTTGCAATTATTACAAGTCTCCCTTAGCACTAAACCCTCGCTGAGTGGCGCACTGGTGAGGTTTATTAGTCCTTGACCTCACAAGCTGATCTAGTGCTAGTATGTATGCCCGATGTATGAATATGAAGTACATTGGACCATATGTTACAGACGTTATAGCTCCAATTTCCTTTAAAAGTAATGGGTAAATTCTTTAAATAAAAAAGCAATAATTCAATCAACAATTGAATCAATCAATTAATCAACTAACCAATCAATCAACCAATCAGCCAACTACTCAACCAACTAAGCAAACTAGTAAAGAGCCAACAAACCAACCAACCAACCATCCATCCATTCATCCATTAACAAACAAACCGTTAAACAACCAACCAACCAACCAACCAACCACCCAAACAACTACCCACATAACCAACCAACCAATCAAATGAACAAACAACCAGCCACTCAACCAAACAACCAAACAATTAATCAGCCAACATCAATCCATCCATCAACTAATCAACCACCAATAAATCGATTAATCAGATAACCAATTAGTCAATTAATCAATGAATCAATCAATCAAATAAGAAGAACTACAGTCAGTTCAGCCAAAAATAGAATAAATGTCGACCAGGCAACAGACATAATAATTCAAATCTCAAATCACGCAGGATCCTTTGAACCAAGTTGTCATAACCTTTCCAGACTGCGTGGGAGAAATATCCAAGCCAGATGACGCTGATATTTGATAAAGTAAATAGTAAGTCTTCCTCTCGTTGAAACCAAATTCATGTCTTCATCGTAAAACGGCAACCAGTTCGCCTCAGACACCACCGACCTTGTACGTCTGTGGATCAATGCCAGACTCTGGGAAATTCCGAAATTGTCCAAAATCAATATGGATAACGAGAGTCAACTTCATCAAAGAAACACTATTTGGTGAAACAAAATCTCCACCATAGCTATGCTTTTCAATGGAACTTTGCAAAAAGGTTTTTAATCTTTTTTTTTTTTTTTGGTACTTCAGCTTCTTTTTACTTTTTTCTTTCAAAGGAAGTGACAGCAACTGCTAACGTCTCTCTAAAAAGAAATCCCAGCTTTCAAATAGTCATTTAATCAATCTTTGCGCTTTCTATTTTCTTCTTGCACTTTTTAAAGCGTCTAATGTTTACACGCACTGGCGTCGTCTTTTCGATTACCCAAGCTTCAACTTTGTACAGAGTTTGAGAGGTCTAAAATGAATTGTAATTATTTGCCTACCTTAAAAAAGAAAGAAAAAGTCCCCTTGAAATAATACAGAGCAAACAAATAAAAACAAAAAGTAAAAACCAAAAAGAATACAAACCCACAAAAAAATAAAGCAATCCTAATGTAAAGTTTTTAAAAAAGCAGAAAGAAAAACTTGCTTACAAATAAATTAGAACCTAAAATGTAGAAACAAATTTTAAATTAAAAAAGTTATAGAAATGCGAAGTAAGAAAAAAAAATCCAACCTCAAAGTGAAGTACTTGCTCTCAAGCACCCTGAGACTCCAAGCAAATCATCCATCATCTCTGTGGTATAGTTCAATACTCGTATAATTTGAGAAGGTTATATTTGTCCGTGGTGCCCTTATAATTGTTTTCCTCCCACTACTTAGATCCAGCTCAGGCTACCCGCCACAAAACTCCTTGATGGTAGCTGATGGCTACTGAACTCGAAATAGAAATGAAGAGAAACCGTGCCATTCCAGTTTCAGTTAGATTTGCAAGCTGGATAGAATACAATACGTTTGGTTTATTAGCAAAGAGGAACACATCAACTTATGTTTTGTGATGAGTGGAAGAGGTAAGAGGGGAGGGACAGAAAAATATTTTTGGCACCCCCCCCCCTATATCAGAGGGATAGAAATGATGAAGTGAGAAATTATATATAATATTATTCGCATTTAACAACCATCCGCTGTAGGCAAACATTTTTACAAAATGTTTATGATTGAGATTCTAACATAAACGTGATAAAAGTTCGCTTTCCTTTCTGTTAAATAAATATACATAACCGTATTGAAACCTAGTGAAAAACTACAGAAGTTTGAGTACGAAATAAAAAAGGCAGAAAGAAAGAAAGAAAGAAGAAAGAAAGAAAGAAAGAAAGGGGGTAGCAGCGAGAGAGTGTATAAAAGAAAGAGTAAGAAACAGAGAGTGAGACAAAGATGGATAGGTAGATAGATAGATGGGAGATGGGGGGGGGGAGAGAGAGAGAGAGAGAGAGAGAGAGAGAGAGAGAGAGAGAACGAGAGACCTAGAGACCGAGAGACAGAGAGACAAAAAGACAGAGATAGAGAGAGAGAATTAATGCGGTTTGGGATTTTCTTTCTTTCGGTTTTTTCTTTTTTTTTCTTTTAGCTTTGTTTGCCTGTTCATTGTTATTGGGTGTGGTGGAAAGGGAGGAAAGAAATAAAAGAAAGCTTGATAAAATTTTCAGTGAAGATAGAAAGAAAGGGTTGGGGTTTTGATTGAGTAGACGTTTTACGGCACTATCGACACAATTTTGGTCATTTAAGCGCCAACAGGTTTCACTGCAACAAAATCAGACGTGTTTTTAGTAAAAGTCTTTCGGAGATCTCAACCGCACACGGTCACACTATTTTCATTATGCTAAAAAGACGGACAGACATTTATGGAAATTTATGGTAAATATGGGAAAGACTTTTTTACATTTGTATATACACTATTAATTTCAGTGTATGTATATATACACCGATAACGATAACTATATATATTCATATTCTATTAAATAGTCCAATTTATTTTACATAACTTAAAAATTTTCTAGGGTCTACAATGTCGAAAAAGGTTTTGATATTTGTACACTTAAAATATTTCTTACGAACATCATTAAATTTGACACATTCCGTTAGGATG
>NW_004797851.1:71339-72717 GCF_000002075.1 Aplysia californica
CGATGATGCCAAAGACAGCGAGTGGGAATGTGTCCTGTAAATCAAATGTTATTCAAACTGTGGCTGTGTCGTCTTTTATTGTCTCCAGAGATCAGCATTTGCATCCTCGTCTCTATGTTGGCTTTTTATGATTGTCCAGCCCGCCAACAGAGGTGTATAATGTGTCTTCTGTCTAGAGGAGGGTTTTTTTCTTCTTCTGGATTTCTCTCCATAAAATACCCTTCTCTCGTTGCCGCACTTTCTTTTTTCATCATTTTCATGTATGTCTGTCTGTCTATCAGTCTGTCTGTCGAAGCCTACTCTTTTTGATTTTAGACCACCAAGGGATCTTTAGCGTGCACAACTTGCACACGGGACCTCCGAGATTTTTCGCCCTTGTCCGAGAAGGCTGGGTGTAGATCTTTACTACCAAAAGATGATAGGTGTGGCTGAAAGACAGCAGTAAGAAGGAGCCGAGGAGCAGCAGTAGAAAGGCTGCAGAAAGAGTCAGGAGCCCAGAGGATGGGGCAAAAAGTGGAGACGAAAGCAGACTACAGAATATATTGCTAGAGAGCAGGAAAGAAGGTGAGAGCAGACAATTTTAGAGAAGAAGATTTTCCGTCGCTGCTTGGATTCGAACCCGGAATCTTTGACTGAAAGGTGAACACCTTAACCTCTAGGCCAACAGAGCTCCCAAACAGTGAGTGTCTGTCTTCCCTCTTCGCTCCCCCCTCCCCAATGTTCGATTGGTGTGAGATCGAAGCCTGTAACCATGTTTGAATACGCCCCTGCCATCAGATCGAAAGTGCTGAGTGCTTTGCTGTGTCAAAATGTGGGCGAGGCCGAGTGGGAAAGACAAAGGTCAGAGGGTGCACAGGCGCAAACAGTTGTCGCCTTTTTAGTTTTAGTAAGGGTTTTACGGCACTTGCAACACAATAAGGTCATAATATAAGTGCCGAGGATTAGAGGTGTTACAAGAGAGTAACAATCACATGAAAGGAGGAGGAAAGGTCAAAATATGACAGATATTTGGTAGAAAAAAAGATGCAAACCACACCAGAGCACCCGCCAACCACCCACGTTGTCGTCTTTGTCTTTTTGGATGTTATTGTAGTTCACAGAGCATCATAGTACCAAGTGACAGGTTGGCGGGCAATATGGTGTGGTGTGCTGACCCCTTTTTATCTATCAAATATCTATCGTTCTCATCTCTTCTCCTTCTATTCTTTGTATGTTGCTCGCTTGTAACATTTCTAATCTTCGGCACTCATAGGGCACATACACGCTCACAAAGACACACACAAAAACTCTCTCTCTCCCTCTCTCTCTCTCTCTCTCTCTCTCTCTCTCTCTCTCTCTCTCGCTCTCTCACTCCCTCTCTCACACACACACATACACA
>NW_004797851.1:72817-74730 GCF_000002075.1 Aplysia californica
ACACACACACACACACACACACACACACATACAAACACACATGAAAACACACACAAAAAATACATATTAAGATTAAGTTATAATTTGTCCAGGACTGAAAGTATAGACATCCAAGCTCCCTACATAAATGATGTAACGTCCGTTCCAGTCTGTCAATCGGTTCTGAAATATTGATGGGAGGTCGCAGCGGTCGACAACTCCGGCTCTTTCCCGGACGGTGCGAAACGATCAAGGCACTCCATGGTGACCTTTGCGGGTCACGAAGTCTGACAGTGTGAAGGAGGGGTTTAGAAGTTTTGCGCGAAGAGAAAAAGAGGAAGAGGAAGAGTGAAACAGAGGGGCTTACCAGGAGTGTGGAGATAGAGATAGAGAGAGGGGCTGGGGGACAGATAGACACACACAGAGAGAGAAGGAGAGAGAGAAAGAGAGAAAGGGACCGAGAGAGAGAGAGAGAGAGAGAGAGAGAGAAAGAGAGAGAGAGAGAGAGAGAGACAGAGAGACAGACAGACAGACAGACAGACAAACAGACAGACGAACAGACCCATAGAGAAAGAGAGAGAAAGAAAGAGAGAGAGACAGAGAGAGAGACAGAAAGAGAAAGAAAGGGAGAGAGATAGACAAACAGACAGACACAGAGAGAAAGAGAGAGAAAGAAAGAGAGAAAGAGAGAAAGAGAGACAGAGACACAGTGACACACACACACACACACACACAGAGAGAGAGAGAGAGAGAGAGAGATACCCAACATTTGAATTGGCTTCTGTCTTTTCTAAAGTCCCCAATCACAGCCTTTTCGATATGGCGGTGTGGCGGCTACGGCATGTATTTGTTCTGATGGGCACCCTCCCTGGCAGATACAATAGGCAGAAAAGGATGCGTAAACGATTCAAAACGAGACAATAAAGAGACAAAAAAGACGGAAAATAAAAATAAATCCAAAAATACTATAAAAAGGGGCCAAAAAAAAAAATAAAACCCAACAACTAACAGATACAAAAAAAACTAGATTATTGTTTAAAGGGCCGTAAACAGAATATAAAACAGGCACAAACACTAAGAAAAAATAGAAATATAAATAATAGAAATGAGGCTAAAGGACGAACGTAATAATATAAAAAGAGACGAAAAAGGGTGCTATGATAAATGGGCAAAGAGAGGCAAATAGACGGAAATATATTTTTTTTAAAGAGATTTTTAAAAATGTATATAGAGGCAAAGGGGACCAAAAACTTTTTAAAAGGAGACAAAGGAGGTACCAAGCGTCACAAAAGAGGCCAAAAGAGACAGAGAGAGAACTTTCTGTGCTGTGAACAATGGTGGCCCATAGCGTCGCTCTCTCAGGGCCAGTCTACACACACACACTGGCTTAATGGCATACCTCTGGGGGAGAAGGCCAATGTCCTAGTGGGTTGCTTTCGTTGACGCTTATTTTTCTTTAGGTTTTTTTTTCGCCATTTTTGGCATCTGTTGTATATCTCTTGTATTGTTCCCGCCCTCACATGAAATTTGCTTTGAGTAATTCAGTTGGGTTTTTTTGTTGTTTGTTTGTTTTTGTTGTTGTTTTTTTTAGTTTGGCATTCTTTTGTTTATTAAGTTGTTTTTTAAAATATCATTTGTTTTTTAAACGCTATTCAGAACCCCGTGTTGTTGTAAGTATGTCAACACTTTAGATGGAGAGAGGGAGACATTGAGAAAGATGTATAGAGGGAGAGAGGAAGAGAGAGAGAAAGAGAGAGAGAGAGATTGGGGAAGGGGGGAGAGGGGACCAGAGACAGACTGACAAACAGAAGAGGAATGAGATAAAAAGACAGAATCAGAGATGAGGTTAGAGATTGAGGAAGTAAGAGAGAGAGAGAGAGAGAGAGAGAGAGAGAGAGAGAGAGAGAGAGAGAGAGAGAGAGAGAGAGAGAGAG
>NW_004797851.1:75502-77974 GCF_000002075.1 Aplysia californica
AGAAAAAAAGGTGTATTAATCCCAAAAAGTGGGGGAAGGGGTAGAAATAGAAAACGCACGAACGAGGAAAAGATGCAAAAACAGAAAACTAATTACACACTTATCTAAGAAACGCGTTCTACAAGCGCCTTGGAAGATAAGAATATCAAAAAACAATACGAGGGTAATTGAATGTATAAATGTAACATGCCCCCATCAACGCAAATTAGATCGCTTAGAAGCTTGGTCACCCTGCCCCGATGTCAAGGCTAATCAAGGGTAGTATGTGAGATGGAACCTTTCCACGGAAAGATAAAAATGCGTGACGAAAATAAGGATAATAATGTTTCCCAGTTTAGAATCGAGCTTCCTTTGTATTTTGCATCGAGCGTACTCAGTAATGATATGTGTGTCATCGAGGGGAAATCCGGCGAATTCCTTAAACAAAATCGAAGAAGGTATTATTACTTTGCACCTTTGACATTTTTTTTTGTTTCAAATTTTATTTTGGTCTTATCATCTTTACTATCCATTAAAAACACATTTCTGTCTGCATTTTAGTTCTTTAAAAAAAAACCCGACAATCAAAGGCACTCACACACAGGTAAATTGCAGTTGCCAAGGACATGCGAGATTTGAACGTCTCCAAATTTTGGCGCATCTCACGCCAAGGGGCCCCCACCCCCTTAATTCGGTAATGTTAATATGTCTACTTCTTTTCACGATAGAAGGGTATTTTAATCACCAACAGCGAGGCAATCATACAGGGTTTAAAGTTATACAAATAACCCCATAGTATGCATAAAAAAATGGCGAGCACCTGTTTTCACAGAGTTCTGATAGATATGGGAACGTGAGATTATCTTCAATATTAAGTGATCCCTTCATGCACGGACTGGGCTTAAAGGGTGTGTCGTCCTTCCCATCAGGTGTGCCAGGAAAGCCTGAGGGAATCCAGTGTAGGCGTTAAACTCGAAACTAATCGGCTCACAAACAGTAGAGCTATCTTCGTGACTTTTATTCCTTCATTATTTTGACAAGGAAAAATTTGTCAGGAAAGAAGCTGCAAGAAGACAACCTTGAGACCATCTTAAGCTAAATTGACCGTCTGCATAGACGAAAAGAGCCATACACATTTTGACAAACACCAGATTTCACCACAATGTCACTCATTATTATAATAAAAAAATAATAAATAAATAAATAAACAACAACAGCAGCAGCAACAACAACAACAACAACAACAACAACAAAAACAACAAAACAATTTTAAAAAATTACATGCTGTTCGCAGCCAGCTGTTCTGTCCGCGGAAAGCGGACACGTACACGCCTACAGCGTGACCAGCAATTCCTGACACGTCTGGGCTATTTCTCTGTTGGCCAAGTTGGGACCTATCCCTCGCCTGTCTCCTGGTGCCGTTTTCGTCGCCAATATTATGAAAACGTCTAATGGGACGAGGTGGCATTCGTTGCTATGTACGACGAACCAAGGGGAGGGAACCAGTGCGTACAGGGGAAAGGAGTTATGAGACGTGAGAGTAATATTTTGGCCCCGGCTGGATCGGGTTATTACGGCGGTGTTGAGGGAAAATGTCAAGGTTATGTTTTGGTGCGAGCTTATGGATGTATGTCATCTATCTGCTTGCCTGTCTGATTGTCTGTCCCTCTTTTTTATCTATGTGTCGTTATAGTCTCTGACTTTGTTTGTCTGTCTCTTTCTCTTTCGGTCTCTCTCTCTCTGCCACCCTCTCTCTCTCTCTCTCTCTCTCTCTCTCTCTCGTCTCTCTGTAGCATTCAAAATGCATGAGCTCGATTTCTAAAACAAACAAAGAAAACAAACAAAACCCGTTATCTCAACTGCAGGGCAACTCTTACAGCTAGACAGAGAGACAAAAAGTAGTTTCTTACTAATTAACAGCTGACTTAGCAGATTGATTGTAACTTTTACGCCTCCTTTACTTATTTATTATGATTTTTTTTTAATATAACGTTTTACACCCTTTACTGTCTCAGGTTAAAGTATGTGAGAAACGTTCTGGTTTGACTTTTTCATTTTAAAAAACCCATTATTTCTTCTATATTATTATCTTTATGCACTGTAAACCTGGCCAGCACTCATTCGTGATACTTTGTAGACGAGTTGTAAGGAATCCATTTGCTCATATATCACAGTGCCACTGGTTAAGGGATAAAAATGAACCAAGTTCTGTAAGCCCAAATTCTTTATTGATTTTTCTTTTAAATGTCGATTTTATTCGTCAGGATGTAACGCAAAATTCTCATACCTCCTTGCGGAAACTTATCAACATGTATCGACTTTCGTTTAGGTAGGAGCAAACATTTAATTGTGAAGAAAGCTATGGTATGTAAAAGGCTGTCTTACCGTCGGTTACCCTATTTACTAACTTAGTGAAGAAAAGCAAAGAGAAAGAGAGAGATAAATAGAGAGAGAGAGAGAGGGGGAGAGAGAGAGGGAAGAGAGAGAGAGAGA
>NW_004797851.1:82884-85935 GCF_000002075.1 Aplysia californica
GGGTGCGTGGGTTTTTGATGGGTGCGCTGTTATGGCGTGTTCCTTCTCACGTATAAAATTTCTATTGTTCTTGTCTCTCTACCTTTTTTTCTGATATATTTGTATATCATTTTTTGTGTCATTAGCACCTTTGATCTTAGGCAAATACGTATGACTATTTGTTTTGCAAGTGCCATAATACTCTTACTAAAAATAAGCTTAAGTCATATATGCCTTCCTTACCTGTACATCTCAGAAATGACTAACACGCCCCTTGACGCCTAAGAACGAAAAGGTACAAATCTGTTTTGACAAGTCTATATCACAGAACCACGATTTCTCTGCTCCAAGCACTCTGCCACATTTCACACTTCAAACAATTTTCATGCACCGAACGTCGAACGTCATCCAGTTTGCTGAAACTGAAATAAGTCAATACGACACATTGTCATGCATTTCGACATAACCGCAGGTATCATGAAATCCACCTCTATTATAACCCGAAACGTCAAGAGCGATTTATAAATAAGAAAACACCTCCCTGTGATCGATGCTCAACATGCAGGAGAAATAAAGCGAGAATGCTTTTGCATTTTTATTTTCTTTGCCTCTCTAGATATTCCAGCTCTTACAGCTGGCGCTAAATGTACCGCGCCGTCTCGCTTTAACACACACGAGCGTATTAAACTAGGTGTTGTACTCAAATTCTCGATCATAAACAATTCGGTGGCATCGTGGGGAAATCAGACGCTCGTCAATATAAAAATATGGATTCCAAGAAACTGACATTGAAGCCTGCCTTTTTGGGCAATTTGCGATCCATTTTTTTCATGGGGTTTTCTTTTTATGTGTGTGGCTTAAAACAATTTTCGTTTGTCCATTTAATAATTTATTTATGTCTGAACTTTGCTTTTAGAATGTTGATCAAAGGCACAGACAAATGTAAATTTGCAGCTACGAAGTACTCTCAAGCTTTGAAATTCACCAAACTTTGGTGGTCATTTTCTCGCTAATTCTACATTGACTCTAGGCGACCCTAACCTCCTTCAGCGGCAAATATCTTAACTTCTATTTAAAATAGTTGGGCATGATTTTTTAAAACCCAAAGCAAGAAAAATGAACAAGCTTTAAGACATTACCAAAAACTCGATATGCCCCAAAAAATGACGAGCGCCTGATTCCACCGCGTCGTGACATAATTGAAACGTTAGAAGCTGGAGCTGCAGCAGATGGGGCTAAGTGTTTATTGGGTTTATTTATTTCCGCTGTTGAATTGTTTTCTATCATGGACGTGGGTCCGTTACACCCTATTGTCCCGGGGCGTCGGGGCGGGAACGTTCTCTGTCTTACACAAGGTCATGAATAATTCATCGCGTTTAGTAGTAAAAATATACGATTATCATCCTTTTTTTTCCTAGTGTTTTTCTACCATGTATGTTGACCTATTTTCTAATTCTCCAGGACTGTCGTTTTGCTCCCCTGCCCCCCCTCTTCTTTTATCATATTTTATTTTAATCTTTCTTCTTCTGTTTTATGTCTTTTAGGATTACTGTCCCTTAAAGCAAGACACATACGGAAGAAGTCCGTGTCCATTACGTCTCCACTCAATTAATTAAGTACATAGTCCCTTATTTACATTATTCCATTAATAATCATCCCTGTTTCGCAGGTGGATGCAGCCTCAAACGTTTAAATAGGGACAATAACAGATACATAACTTAATCTGTATATTATGTCTGTCAATGTTTTTGTTTAGTTGTCTATCGTCTATCTGCCTGTCATTCTACATATTCTCCTTCTCAAGCTTTCTTTCACATCCTATCTACCTTTCTTACTCTTTCTTTCTCGCTCTCTCTCTCTCTCTCTCTCTCTCTCTCTCTCTCTCTCTCTCTCTCTCTCTCTCTCTCACACACACACACACTTTCTCTGTTTGTGTATCTATCTATCTATCTATCTATCTATCTATCTATCTATCTATCTATCTATCTATCTATCTATCTATCCATCTACCTGTTCCATTCATCCACCCATCCAGTATCTCTCTATTCCCCTCACCCGGTGTCTCTACTATCGTCTGGTCCACATGGAAGCGGTGGCAATTTTCCTGTCATCACTTCCGGCCCAGGTTCTGGGTCACGAGGTCACGTGTCCGCCACTCACGCCGTGGGAGATGCTCTCGCTTGGTTACACACAACTAAAAAACTTTCATTTTCACCTGTATAGTCGGAATTATCTAAGACCGCCGTCCGTTGTCGAGGGAAAAACAGGTTGTCTTAGGCAGTTGGACGTCTTACATGTAGTCATCACTATGGGGTTGTTTTTAAATGGCTGATTGTTCAGGTGATTATGTCATACATTTGGCCGTTGGAGTAAGTTTGCCTGTCTTCCTTTACCATACTGGACTGCTCCAAACCAATGTGCGAGAATCTGGATAAATAAAGATGTATCTTATCTTATCTTATCTTATCTTATCTTATCTTATCTTATCTTATCTTATCTTATCTTATCTTATCTATGGTGTTGCAATGTAGCATCCAGGCGATTCGCCGAAGCATGCAGGAGACATGAGTTCGATTAACGGATGAGGAGAATTTTTCTCTAGTAGATGTATTATTATCTCTGCCTTTTTGCTGAGCGATAATCCCTCTCAGCCGGGTTGGCCTGAACGGGCAGGGTTGAAGCCTACCTCCTGGATGTCTAAGCTGTGTCGATGGGGGCGTACAAACACTTACATTGAGGAGAAATGATTATTTCTACAGCAGTGCACACCACAATCGTCACCTAGTTGGGATCCATTATGTCCTCAAAATCACACAATGAACTACTGGGTTTATTTGTTGTTGTTGGTTTTTTTTTCCAACCCTCAAAATACATGTATCGCTACAGAGGGTTAAGCGTGAATTTTTATGTATATTTGTGTGAGTGTGTTTGTGTGTGTGTTTGTGTGTGTGTGTGTGTGTGTGTGTGTGTGTGTGTGTGTGTGGCTGCTCTTTTGGCGTCGAGTTGTTCCTTTTCTGCACTAACCAAAGGTTTTGTGTCGATAGTGCCGTAAAACATCTACCCAATCAATCA
>NW_004797851.1:86035-88106 GCF_000002075.1 Aplysia californica
CTCTCTCTCTCTCTCTCTCTCTCTCTCCCTCAAACAGGTTAAAGTTCACTTTTTTTGGCACATGTATACAAAGAATTCGTTTTCAAGTTAAATTTTACCTCCCCCTACATGAGAATATTTCAAGTAGTCAGTATAACAATACTAGATTGTTAGAGTTCGTAAGATTATATTGTTATAACAGCCAACTACATTTTGTATCTTGAAGTCGCTTCAGTTAATTTGGTCAGGTCATGGTGATCTCTTCATTGGGTCGCTGCACGTCTTCTTCTTTACATTTTTGTTTTTTAAGTTAAACAGTTATAATAATATTATTGTTTGTTTGTTTTTGGTTGACGTTTTACGGCGCTCGGTATCACAAAAGGTCATAGGAGCGCGCAAAGGTTACGTTAAGTTCAACGCAGATATAAGTACACTTGAGTCGAAGTGTTTTTTTGAATTCCCAGCTGCTTGCATGCATGGCTGTATTGATTTTTTATTTTCGTGTATATCGTCAGATGTTTCACAGCAGTTTTTGAAACGGGAGATGCTTAATGTAAAAATAAAATCATGGAGAGCCGATGAATGCACAAAAGACCCATATTGTTCCTCTATGATACGGTGAAAAGGTGTGTGTGGGGGGGGGGGGGGAGGAAAGCATGTGTGCGTCGTCACAACGCAATAACAGGTCCATTGTTTTTGTCCCCTCTCCCCAAGGCCAAAGGATAATTTATGGTGTACCGCTAGACAAAAGTGATAGGTTTACAGTAAAACATTGTATGTTATAACACGGCTTATAACGGACTGTTGGCTGTAACTGCAATTTGTAATGCTCACTATCTGAATCTCCCAGTCCAAGCTTGTATTAATTTACTCTTTAAGAACTACATCTAATAACGTTCACTTTTCAAGAGAGTTTACTGATCATAAGTTTGTGGGTGGTTGGCGGGTGCTCTAATGTGGTATGCTTCTTCTTTCCTATCAAACATCGATCGTCCATATCTCCCCTTCTTCTTTTTTATGTTTGTTACTCTCTTGTAACACCTCATATTCTGGCGTTCATATGACCTTATTCAGTTGCGAGCGCCGTAAAACCTCTACTAAAACTAAAACAGGTCCTAAGCGAGTTTATAAAGGACATTGTACATTATGAGAATAAAGAACGTGGCAAAATGCGATGCTTTTACCGTATTTAGAAAAAGAGAGGACGTTCAGCGGCAATGAGAGGGCGCGAGCTTTTTGCAGATGGTTAATGCTGTTTGTCCATACGTATTTATCAATTTTGAGCCTGGTGGATACTTGCAAAGCCCCAACTCTCTCTCTCTCTCTCTCTCTCTCTCTCTCTCTCTCTCTCTCACACACACACACACACACACACACACTCTCTCTCTCTCTTTTACACACACCATCTCTCAAACACAAACACACACACACACACACACACACACACACCAACATCCCCACCAAAAACACACACAAGCACACACTCTCTCTTCTGTATATATCTATCTATCTATCTATCTATCTATCTATCTATCTATCTATCTATCTATCTATCTATCTATCCCCCCCAAACACACACTCCAACACACAAACGCAAACTCATACGGTTAATCAAGCGGTGGTTAGTGAATTTTTAATGAATTATTATTGCTCGGAAACTTTTCCTACCTCGGCTATGTTTACCACTGTTCTAAAATTAAATTTGGGAGGGAAAACGATTTTGTTCTGTCTCTTGACTTTGTTGTCCCGACCATAAAGTTGAACTTTCAATGATTGTATCTTCTTTTTTAACTCACCCAATCCATAGTCGATTAGAGGTCACTTGAGTATACATGAACATTACACAACATCCTTTTCAAGTGTTTGTTTTTTAATGACATCAATATTGCATAATTTCCATGGCAACAATGATTGAAGCTGTCAATATGACCTGTAAAATACTTACAAATATTTCTAATTGGTTCAGTGATTGAGTTTAGCTTTAGGTATTGGAACTAATGAAAGGAAAACACTCGTTGTTTGGACAAACAATTACAATTTCGCTCTTAGTGTCACCTGATACTAGTTGAAAATACAATATATTATTATTATA
>NW_004797851.1:88309-91130 GCF_000002075.1 Aplysia californica
ATATATCTTTCTCTCTTTCTCTTTCTCTTCCTATCTCCCTCTCTTTCTTTCTCTCTCTCTCTCTCTCTCTCTCTCTCTCTCTCTGTCTCTCTTTCTCTCTCTCTCTCTCACAAACTCTCTCTCTCTCTGTTCCTCTCTCTCACACACACATACACACATATACACACACATACGCACATACACACACACACACACATACGCACACACACGCACACATATACACATACACACATTCACATATTAACACAAGATGCACAACCATACACACACATGTAAAGGGCTAATTAATGTGAGAGAGATAAAGATAAATAGATATATAGATATATCGATAGATAGATAGATCGATAGATAGATAGTTAGATAGATAGATAGATAGATAGATAGATAGATAGATAGACAGACAGACAGATAGATAGATAGACAGATAGATAGATAGATAGACAGACAGACAGACAGACAGACAGACAGACAGACAGACAGACAGATAGATAGATAGATAGATAGATAGATAGATAGATTGATAGATAGATAGATAGATAAATAGATAGATACATAAATAGATATATAGATAGATAGATAGAGAGATAGACAGAGATGTAGACAGAGCCAGAAACAGAGACGGAGACAGGAATAGAGTGATGGAATGACAAGAAAAGTTAAAACTCGATGCAGGAGCGAACCCGGAAGTTAAGCATGCTGCTCAATAACTCGCAGCTAGAATAGCATGGTAACAGAAAGTACCGCGAGAATAACTGTTATACAAGCAGTGAGAAAGAATAAAACCACTAGAAAAAACAACTAAAGACCAAAACAAAAACAATAACCAATTTTCTTTTTTAAGCAAAAAAAAAAAAGATACCATAATTGGCGTACATGGAGATGTTTTAGCATTGCTCAGTAGCTGAAACAAATCTTTTTTTTCATAATAAGTTATACGTATAGGAAGGCCTGAAGAGAAGTGTTGTTACTTCTCACACTCCCTGAATGGATATAAATATATTATTAGCCCAGAATGGACATTAGGGCCAAATTCGGAGGTTTTTAAATGATGTCATTTTCGTCTAGTTTAACTTTTTAATCACTTTCATATCAATGAATTATTGTACAAACTCAACCTATGAGTTCGACATCTGTGACTATAATCATTAAGTCCGAGGAATACCTTATTTTGTCAGCACGCCTCCACAACTACTGTTATTTCACGCCTGAAATATAAGACGTTTATAATATCTCAGGCGTGACAGATCAGGTATTACGGTGTAATTTGTGATAAGTACTCCACGCACTTCATGACCTTTTGGTTTGTTTTGATTGTGAAATTAAACTTCAAAGTGATCTCTGAGCAAACGGCGCTTTGGTAAAAAAAATTCAATTTAATTAAATGAGAGGCTATTGAAGATAAAAAAAAAGAAATAATAATAAATAAACAAAGAAAAATAAATAAATAAACCACCAACCCAGGCGTGTTTTTCAATTTTGTAAAAATTGATGTAATTGCTAGGCTATTAAGGAGTGAGCTCTATGACGGTCATGTGACATGTGACGCTCAACAAGACAACACGAACAGTGACGTAGTTCTTGCAGTAGCCCTCCCCACTTTTCAATAGCACGTATTTTTTTGAATGTATTAAGCGCCATTATTTACCTTGGCAACTGCAGTGCATAGTTTTGATTTTTTGGCTGAAATACAGTTGGGAAATCCGGTGTCTAAGGTGAAGTGGTAAGGCGCATTGCTGTCGTACGCAGCAGACCCCAGTTCGATTCCCGAGTGGGATGAACACTTTTTTAAATTGAGTATTTCTGTCTTTATTTGGCTGAGACACAGTTGGGAATACTGACGTCTACTGTGAAGCGGTTAAGCGCTTCGCTGTCGCACGCACCAAACCCTGAAAAATTGTACTGAGTATCTCGGTCTATCTCTGGGATGTTGCATCCCTCTCAGCCTCGATAGACGCTGACAAGCAGGGCGCTATGTCCATCTCTAGATTATGTCGATAAAGTTGTTTAAAAAAGCTTTAAAAAAAACAAAACGAAGATCGTGGGGAATAGACTGCGGTGGGCGTGTGAAGTATGAGATTAATGTTTTCTTATTTACAAGCAGAGTTATGGAGAGGAAGTATTGTTAAACTTGATGACCAGATCAGATCAGCACTTATGCTCGGTTTTAAGTATCAATTAATTCTTATTCTTATAACTATTCTGTTTTCATAAGAATCCCCATCCCCCTCCTTTTCTTTTTTTTCTTTTCTTCTTTTTGTTGTTGATTGTGTCATTACAAAAAAGAACTAAAAAAGTAGTTTCTCAGTCATTGACCTGTTGAACAGTGCGTTGTGTTCTTGATTCGTCTACGTTTACGTCATTATCGGTTTGGTTGCGGTCAAATTCGCAAAGGGAGACATACGGACAGCACCAGCCGTTAACCGTGTGGCTTAAACTAGAAAGAATTCAGAGTTGTTTCCGTTCCCATTTATTACGATCTTTACTTTTCATTTTAATGTGAGACTCTTGAATTGGGATACCTGACCACTCGACTGGTCATTTGATCTATATTATTTTGGTCCTACGTTACTTCGAGATGTCAACTTAACAATTTCAGTCGTAGAATAAATTATGATCTATCACCATGACGCATGCAATAAATTCTTAGTCTCAACAGCTGATGCGAAATAGGTCATGTATCTTTGCCCTGACTAACATTTACATAGTTATTGAAATAAATGCTGTTAGAACATAAAACAGTTTGTTTTTGTTTGTGACTTCGTCTCTCTCTCTCTCTCTCTCTCTCTCTCTCTCTCTCTCTCTCTCTCTCTCTCTCTCTCTA
>NW_004797851.1:92107-94051 GCF_000002075.1 Aplysia californica
TGTGTGTGTGTGTGTGTGTGTGTGTGTGTGTGTGTGTGTGTGTGTGTGTGATATTATTGATAACATCAAACTACGTAAATCACTTAAATGGAAATATACTTCAATCTAGCAGTTAGACATAATAAAATGCTTGTTCACTTACGTTTTATTTTAAGGAAGAGTTTTTAGACACTTGCAACACCGATATTATGTGTTATAAGTCGGGATATCAACAGTGTTAACAGTGAGTAACATACAAAATAAGAAGGAGGAGTGCAAGGACGCTAGATTTGATAGAAAGAAGGAACGAACACGCGACGCAAGAGTCTGAGCACCCGCCACTTTAATGAGTTGAAATATCAGGGCTCAAAATTGATTAGGCCTACAAATCCAATTTGTCTAACGAGTATAGGCTATGATATCTTTCTTTGTAAAGAAATTTGATCCAGAGGTCGGATTTCAGAGCTGTCTAAATTGAGCACAAACTGATCAGGCTAAGACAATGTCAACCTGCCATGATTAAGATTTTATTTCAATTTATTTTGCCCGCTAGTGCTATTTGTGTTCCTTTCTTGATTCATTTCTTTGATTGCTTTCCGTGTTGAGGGAACTAGCTGCAACACAGTATACTGGAGGGTTATGTTAATCAATATGCCGTAACATTTCTAATACTTCTTAAATATAGTAAACTAGTTACTAGTTTTATCAGTGTGTGCCTTTCAAGATCACCATGCATAGCAACTGAATCATCTCTAAATTATGTTACCTTTCTTTCGAAAGAAGACAAACGACTAAGGATCATTCTGCATAAAAGCAAGCAGAGAAGTGACATTATTTTCTATTGCCTTTGCATTTCTTGTCGTTATTTCTCCTCTCCAACAAATATTCGCTCCCATACATCTTCGCTCCATTCCCCCTTTCCCCCAGTTAATTCAACCCGGGCACCACTCACAACTCACAAACACCAAAAACTATGTATTCAATTTAAAAGCCGGAACGGGTAAAGATATTTGATTCTCTTCATTGAACACTTCAACTTCTTTTCCACACGATTAGATTCTCCTTTCAAACGGCCTATTTTTGGTCATCACAAAGAAAAATGGGTTCTTGCAGATTTAAATTCAGTTCCTAAACAAGGGACAATGACGCAGACGAACACAGGAGGCGGAGAAAAAAGTCTGAAATCACTTAACAATGCCAACTGTAAAAACTTTATCAAAAGCGATTTGTCTAACTGGATTGTGACGTCTTAATTTTCATTTTGTAAACTAAATAACAAACAAAAAAAGGTGGAAAGGGGGTTTGGGAGGGGGGTTGCGATCCCTGCATGGTTGAAAAGATCTTGATGTATCTTATAAGAGACGTTGTTTAGGACTAGCTCGATGTGAATGAACACTCATCAAAGAGAAGTACGTGAATATTGGTGGCATTAATGCGAAAGAAATCGAAAATGTTAAGAAGCATAAATGTAAACTGCATTTTGGGACCATACCCCACTGAACTACTTCTTCGCCTACGTTCGCGGTGGCTGGCAGGATGGTAACAGATTAAAAGTGATTTAAATGTAATGCCCCCCCCCCCCCCCCCCCCCCCCCCCCCACACACACACATAATAACCTGCTTCAACAATTATGCTTCTAATCACGTCTTTTGTTGGCTCGAAGTGGAATGATTACTGGATGAACATCAAATCATTTTTGGACACTCACAGGTAAATGAACTGTCGGTGGCAAACTGGGAATTGCTTGGCTTCTCTCCATGGGTAGAGATGAGATGTAATTTGCGTCTTTTTCCTCTCCATTGAGACACTTTCTCGCGCACACAGACATACAATGAAACACACTAATGAAAAAGACCCGTACGTATACATAGAGTAATATATATAATATTATACATGTAGCATCAAGAGAACGTCTCAAAGTCGTGTGTGTGAGAGTGTGTACCGTATGTATGTGTGTGTGTGGG
>NW_004797851.1:96508-98340 GCF_000002075.1 Aplysia californica
CACACACACACACACACACACACACACACACACACACATACGAGCTCACTAATTAACAAGTAACACATAGAGCCACTCATAACAGTATTTCGTGTTTTCGAGATCGCAGTTAAAAATACAAGTAAACAAACAAGCAATTAACACCACACAAGCAAGCAAGCAAAGCAGCACAATACACCTAAAACACCCAAGAAATAGATGCAGGCTCTTTTAATGAAAACATACAAAAAAGAGTCTTACATGTCTCGTTAGGGTTTGCTAAAAATAACGACACATGTAACTTTACAGTCAGAGAATTTAATTCTGTGGGTTGCAACAGCTTGCTATTATTGCATTCAGCAATTAGTTTGAAGGAGTACAGAAATATGTTCCAAATGACAACATATAACACATTATGTTCGAACGTAGTTCAAACAGGTAAAATTATAGTTATCATCAGTTTGTTTAGAAGTATTAATGGCTATGTTTTATCTTCACTTTGTAGTATGCTTCTTTATTGTGGTTCCGATAATTAATGTTAGCAGATTAGTACTCATTACAAGCACTAAAAAAACACAATGATAAAGTGAGAGTAAATAGCATCTGCTAACTCAGCAGATATTTAATAGAATAATCATCTTCTTTAAAGAGAAAACCAAAAGAGAGAAAAATTGCAATTTTCAAGGACAAACTTCCCAGCTTTTTTAATCACCTGTCACCTGCCAACATAGCCTGCTGCTTTCGTTCGTCGGTGCGCTATTCTTTGCCACACCTGACCTTCATCTTCTCTAATCCTACGTTTGAAGTGTCACGAATGTAACATTAAAATTTATATAATTTTATTTTTATCTAGATCTAGATGTAGAATAATGTTAATAGTTCTACTGGTATCCATAACTATTGATTTGTGGTTACTGCAACTTTTTGGATGATTTGAGCTTTTCTTTTCTTGGATTGTTTTGTTTGCTTCGGGGTTTTTTTCATTTTAATTTTAATTTTGGTTTCATTTTTTCTTCTTTCTTTTTTCTCGTTTGGTTTTTGTTGCTTTTTTGTTGTTCTTCTCGCTCCTATTTGGTGAACATCCAGGGTATTTTAAAATCATACAGTGCCATTTGAAAAACAAACATAAAAGCAACATTATATAGCACAAAAGAGATTAAATACGACATAAGTAATGTAGGAATATAAATAAAAATCATGTTTGCGTATTTTGATGAGTTTACGTATTGTTTAAAAAGATGTAAAACTCAAGGCCCCTCGGGGGCATCTGTCCAACCCCGTGAACAATGATAAACATATCAGGCCGGCGAGACAATTACATTTTTAGGTTGTCCAATCTAACAGTCACAATGTCATGGAGCCTTACCCCAAACAAACAAATGGTTATACCCCCCCCCCCCCCCCCCCCCCCCCCCCCCACAACAAACAATCAAAAATAAAAGATCTCAAACATCCAGCCAGCTCATAATATATAATTTATAAAGTAGCATGAAAATCAAGAAAGTGTATGTTAGTGTTTGAGCGTTTATTCAGCTTCTTGCAGAGTATGCTTCCCGGGAAGCCGAGAATGTTTCAAAATGTTCTACCTCTGCTTGGGTAATAATTATAGTGTGAAGCGCATGGAGCTTGGTGTTGAGTGGGGGTATGTGCTATACAAAATTAATACTACTTATTATTATTTATTATTTTTACTTTACCTTTATTAGTAATCATTTAATTTCTCTCTTGGAACCAAATTAAGGTCTTAAACAAAATTAGTAGAACCCATAACATACTGAAAAACAATATTTCAGTATTTCAGACTTGACAGATTTGTGAGTTAATTTTTTCACTTCTCTCTCTCTCTCTCTCTC
>NW_004797851.1:98467-101138 GCF_000002075.1 Aplysia californica
TACAGGCGCATTTGGTGTAGGAGTTAGGCCCTTAGTCGTCCCACGCAGAAGACCCGAGTTAAATTTTCTCGTGTAGGGAGAACTTTTTTTTTCGAGCATCCCATTCAGTCTGTAGGCAAGATCGAAAACCCGCCTCCTTAATGGTCTAAATTGGGTCGACGTGGGCTAGGGCTGGATCCTGCTCGTCAAATTTGAGAGTGGCGATTCGCGATTCAGTCGGCTTCAATGAATCGCGAGTACGCGAGCGCTCGTGGAACTGTGGTGGAACACTGACTAAAACGGAACAGTGTCATATCAACGCCTCTTGGCGAGCGCGAGTCCCACTCTTGTTGTTCCACCATCCTCTCCGCCCCACACCCTTTGTTGCGCTGCTCTATCAACTGACCTCAATTAGTGACCCCATAAATCGCCCCCCCCCCCAACCCCACTATTCCCTAAAACAATGGCTCCATAAAATTCCTTCTGTCTATTGGTTGGACCCCGTTCATTTTGTTTTAATAGGGGGGTTGGACTATACCATCTTTTGTAAAATAAGGGCAGCCATACAAAGTGTTCCGTTCCGTTCTTGCGCTCGTGACTCGACTCAGCAGTTGGTTAAACAAGCCACAAGGAGGTGACAGCGACAGTGGAGTGAATCGGGAATCGTTTGGCGATACTGTTCCGCGTTCCGCTGAAGTGAATCGTGAGTCGCGTTCCGCAGGAAAGAGTGGCGATTCAGTTCCGTTCTCGCGCTCGTCACCCAGCCCTAACGCGGGCGAAAAAAATGTCCTACACAAAAAAAAGAAACACTGAATACAAGATCAAGATAGGATCAAGTCTACGTTTTAGTAAAAATAATGTCAGTAATGACATTATTTTGCACTGATGAAGTTCTATGAACGAAAAGTCTGCAAATTTTGTTATCCCGTTTATATTTTTGTTTTGATCCTTATTATCCCAATTTCTCCTCTAAAACAAGTTAAAAAATTATCTTACCGTCACAATGTGTATACATAGTACATGTATTACTAAATGTTCGACTGAGTGAGCTGGTAATTTGATGCAAGTAAGATTTATTAACTTCCTTATTATATTACAACTGTGCGTGGGTGCTTATAATGCTGTAATTAACATTGACAAAGAAATTTCGAGAGAAAATGGAGTCCGAGCAGCTTGTTTTGAAAGGAGATTACGCAGCGTACGCTGCATTGTTTTGAACTTACAAAGATGGCGGCAGGCCCGATAAGCTCCGCCCTTTCGGCTTCAACTTGGTTGGAACAGTTGAGCGGGGGACGCAACGTTAGGGCCTCTCCCTATATAGTTACTCCAAGGTTTGGCGATACTGTTCCGCGTTCCGCTGAAGTGAATCGTGAGTCGCGTTCCGCAGGAAAGAGTGGCGATTCAGTTCCGTTCTCGCGCTCGTCACCCAGCCCTAACGCGGGCGAAAAAAATGTTTTACACAAAAAAAAAAGAAACACTGAATACAATGATAGGATCAAGAGGAAGAAAAAAGTCCGGAAGGCGAAATCTTAGTTTGTCAAAGGGAATATGAGAATAACAAGATTGAAGGTATAAGGTATTATGATCTTTAAGTTTGTACTCCCACATTCTAAGTGGTTTATTTCTCTTGAATTTCTGATGACATTTCAGTAATCGCGGGGGAGTTGAGATGTTTGGGAATTAATTTCCTGGCGAACAGAATTGTTTCTCTTTTTGTTTTTGTTTTTGTTTTTTGTTGTTTTTTTTCTCTTGTTTTTTTTTCTTTTTTCCACTAATGGGCTCTCTTTTCTTCTATAAATAGGAGTAGTTATTATTTACTTTTGAAACGGTAAAGGGTTAGAGAAGAAATTTTCCCAGTGTGCCCACGCAACATTTTCTTGCAGTCCGTCGGTTGTGACGATAGTCTAATTCTTCTGTCATAAAATAATAAGATATATATATATATATATATATATATATATATATATATATATATATATATATATATATATATATAAATAGAGAGAGAGAGGGAGAGAGAGAAGGTGGGAGCGAGAAAGAGAGAGGGTGTGCTGAGAAAGGGAAGCAGAGGCCGGGAAAGAGAGAGAGACAGAGGCAGAGAGAAATACATAGAGGCACACAAACATACATAAACACGCACATACACAGAGAGAGAGAGAGAGAGGGGTGGAGAGAGAGAGAGAGAGAGAGAGAGAGAGAGAGAGAGAGAGAGAGAGAGAGAGAGAGAGAAAGAGAGAAAGAGAGAGAGAGGAGAAAGAGAAGAGAAAGAGACAGAGAGACAGAGAGAGAGAGAGAGAGAGAGAGAGAGAGAGAGAGAGAGAGAGAGACAGAGACAGAGAAAGAGGCAGAGAGAGAGACAGAGAGACAGAGAGACATAAGGGGGGAAGGGGTGATAATTGGCCGGCTAAAAGTGGACAGTGCACGGAACAAAGAGACTTAGGTCCTCGGGGTGTGAGTATGTGTGTGGGCGGTGGCCGCTGACACGCACTGGAGGGAATGTTGCCCTGTGTTGGTGGTTGGGGGTGGATGAGGGGGTGACTTTAGGGGTGAGGGGGTGATTTAAGGGGAGGTGGGGAGGAGGCGATTTTGGAGAGGGGGGGTATTTAAGGGGGAGAGGGATGAAGTAATATTAGGGGAGAGGGAGGAGGTTATTTAAGTGTTGAAGAAAGAGAGGAGGTGATTTTAGGGTTAG
>NW_004797851.1:102565-104590 GCF_000002075.1 Aplysia californica
CCCTCATACCCACTTTCTCCAGACATGCCTATCTCTACATGATATCATCATCGTAATCAAACTCGTGCTATCCTTAGTGAGTTCCAGAATACTCCGCTAAATAATAATAATATTTGTGTGATAGACTAGCCCCCCCCCCTCTCTCTCTCTCTCTCTCTCTCTCTCTCTCTCTCTATTTCAATTTCTCTCCTTATCTCTTTTCTCTGTCTCTCTCTATCTCTCGTCAATTTTACAAAAGGAAGCAAAGCAAGTTATCTTCTAATTGCCTGCATATTCATCATTTTCACAAAATACAAACAGAATTAGTACATTATGTAGCCTGCATTTATGCTGTTTAAACTTTCGTTAAACACAACATGACAGAGGGTGACTCAAATCCCGAATTCTAAATAATCGCAAATTAAAGTAATGGGCAAAAGTAAAAAAATAGCACGGGGAAAAAAGCCTTTGTTAAGTATATCATTAATTTAGTGATGACTTGGCAAAAAATTATAAAGCTTTGATACTTGAAAATGCAAAAATTGAATAAATCCAAATATGCCCAGTGTTTAGTATCATCAATTATATATTTGGTCGTTACTGGGCACGGTGTTAATTGTTATTGAGTAAGCGACACTTGTAAGAAGAAGTTAGTAATTTAAACGCATTAAAATACCGTTTTACTTGTTGAACTCCAAAAAGCACCCTTCTTTAGCAAACGGAAATTTACTGAGAGACAGTACACCGGGCCCACCACGTTTTGTCTCAAGGACGAATCACTCACAGTTGATAAGAACCGTTATTGTCTCCCGACTCCAAAGAACACCGGAGTCACATCCCATCAACACCTCCAGCTAGAACCGGTCCAGATGGACTCAGAGGTCAAGGGCTTTCTTTGTAAAGGTCAAGAAACAGTTCAGGAGACAATAATACAATATTATTTTCATGCTTCTACAGTTCTTTCCGAAAGCATTGACGTGACCAAAGTCCTTAGTTTTTGTTTCATTTAATTTTGTTCTTTTTATCAAGTTGGGGGCGGTCCTGTTTTTCCTCCGTGCTTTGAGTTCTGTTTCGTTGTTCTTTCATTCGTCATAACGTCAACTGACTGGATTCTTCTCAAAACAGACGAGCGAAATGGTGCAATCGATTCTGCTGTGATGACGTCGTCATCATTGGGGACACGGAGAACTTAATGTTTAAGAATCGTTACATTGTTTGTGCTTTAGCTTCAAAGGGATGATCTATTTTGAGTGGAGCGAAAAGCTTTTAATGATTATTTTCAGAAACTTTTTTGTACGTTATTTTCTTTCTGGTCTCTCTTTTTCTGCGTTTGTTTTACTTTCATTAATGCTAGTTCGAGATTTGGTTTTGGTTCTTCTTTCATTCATTTGTAAGATGAATATTATGACAGAAAAGTGCTGATTTGCTTGGGAAAGGATATTCATTTGAGAGTGGAGGAAGGGATAGTGAGTAAGAGGGAGTTAATACGATTCATTTGTATGAGTAAATTAAAGATATGTACATCAACACATTATCGGTCATTTAGTGCTTTTGAATAATGACACAGATACACAGTGCCCGAGAGGGAAAGAATAAAGATTGGCCAACCAGTGGAAGCTTCCATCCAGCCAGTCAGATACTGACTAAAGACAGGGTCAATTCATTACAAATACTGAAACAGTCCACCTGTTTGGGTTTTTTTAGAGTCTAGGTTGGAAAGAGTCCACCTGTTTTTTTGTTTTGTTTTTAGTCTAGGTTGGAAAGCTGGGAGGGGGTAGTCAGTTAATTCTTAGAAAGAATTTTACTGTACTTGAACACGAAATGGTCATAAAAGCGCCGAAGATACAAAGTACTACAAGAGAGTGACAAACGCAAAAAAAAGAAGAAAGAAAGAAAAGGGCGATAGATGTATAATAGAAGAGAAGGAGCAGACCACACAACAGCCCCCGTTAACCATGCACTTTTACTCTCTTTGTCCAACGTAAAGGAAAAGAAAATGCAATTGTCGGAAGGAAGAAAGGTAAAAAAAAAGGGGAGTGTGGGGGG